>NC_073693.1:104914770-104992921 GCF_029784155.1 Uranotaenia lowii | reverse complement strand
ACTTTGCGATGTTCAGAACATTGAATGATTTTCCTCCACTAAAAAAAATCATCGATTTCTGAGGCGTTTATTTTTTTAAGTCAATTTGCATTTTTTTTTCAGTGTGGGATTTCCACTAACTTTTAATATAAATTTATACAAGTGATGCTCTTATTTTTTTTGAGAAATCAGTAGGTACAATCAATTCAACGACGCAGTTTTTGAATTGAAGATTGGAAATTTTCATTGATAAAATATACATTCACCATAAATTGTATGGACGACTTGTAGGCCTTATTGTTACCCGGCTTAAAAAAATATCGTAGAAATTGAGACAGCATTTTTTTGGGAATTGTGTTTATTTTTTTTTTAATGTATCTTTTTCAGTGTAGGATTGAAAATAAACTAAATTTTTTTTAATAAATTCTATCGTTATTCCAAAACTCACTCATGAACCAGATTTGTCTAGGAATTGTATTTTTGATTTAAAAATGTTTGTACAGTTTTTGCCTAAAAATTTTGCCCCTTTTCAGATATTAGTCTTCATAATTTTTGAGAAAACTAAGTATGCTAAGTTGCTTTACTAGATAAGGTCTTAATTCTCAAAAATTTTCATTGAATTCTGAGAGGTTCATGTCAACTTCGTGTCGATTTGGCGTGAAATCTGTCGATAGAGAACCCTAATGAAAATTCAAATTTGAATTGCTTTACAAAATTGAAGTATTCTCATTTGGTTTTGAAGCTGGTTATCATAAGTAAACTGATTCTTAAAAACTCCATATAAAACCATTAGGCACTTTTTTGCCATGTGTTTTTTTTTTGTGAAAAAAATTGAATTAACACCAGATTCCGACGTTTAATGAATTTAAAGTCATCTATTTTCACAAACTCTTGTGCCTCAGTTTATTGTTGTTTTTGAGGGTTAAGTAATTTTAAACTATGAGTAGAAACATAAAGCCACCTCCAAATTCTTCCAGATTGATTTTTACCGTCATTCTATTAAGCATAGATGAAAAAGAAGGCATTGAAACATATAGTTTTAGAATTAAGTAAATATATTTAGCACAGCTTGACCCAAGTAATCGATGGCACCAATCAAGGAAGTTGTGATTAAGATTTCCCACGAAAATGGCGGAAAAAAAACTTGCCAAACCGAGACGAGCCAAAGCCTGAGAGCGGATGTAGATTTGCTGCCTACCAAATGAGCTCGTTAAGATTTTTCCGCAATCAATAATCATCACAAAGAAGCCTACATATCTATGCATTTATCTGTATGCTCGCAACCTGAAGTGAATCGAACCGATAACGAACCGTTTTGCTAGCATGTTTGCATTTTGATGAGATAATTAAGGCTTATGCCGGGCCCAGGCAGTTCTCATAATATTTACTCTATGATGTTATGTTGTGGGCTTTGGCAGACAATTGGCAGGTTCTACGAGAGATAACCCCCATACATAAAGCATTCAATAACTAGTGCTCTGCTTCTCGAAACAAATCTACATTTGCACTAATTAGAGCGACGGTAAACGATGGGTGGCTTGCAAATTCACTGGGTGTGATTAACATAAATTCTTGGGCAATGTTGTTGGCTCACGAGAGATCTCTGTTTGACTAATGAACTCAGATCCAAATTAGATCACTTTTTGTGCCGTCACCTCTTTAAAGATGCCGAATGAGTAGTACTGAAACTTGATTTAATTAAAACATTTTAAAATTTCAACAACTAGCGTCTTAACAAGTCTATTCAAAAGGCTGGAAATAAAGCTTAGGGGATAGAATATTTAAAAATTAAGGTTGAAAAAGTTTAATGCCGAGGCAAAAAATTCTTTTCAATCCACTCACCTTTCACACCAGGAAATTTGTCCTCGAACACAAGTGCCGTTTATTGGATGAATCATTAGTAATCTTTTTTACTGCTTGAGACCCTTGATCATGACCGCTGCTGCAGCCTTGCTAGATCTTAGAGACGGAACGAAACTCGGGAAACGCCCTACCAAACTAAGTAAATTGTGAATCGATGATCGTGAAAACCTGTCCGTCTGCAGCCGGCCGCCATTCATTGCATTGGCAGAGCTTTCGATAGATCGTTTTCGTCGGATATTTGATGGTTTTTTGTAGCTGCTGCCCCAAAGTAATTATAATCTCTTTGCGGTGTACAGTTTTATTTTTTATGGGAAACACCGATCGTTTAAAGTCAATATCAATTTGCCGGGGGCAATTGTTATTGACATTCGTAACGGGGCAACCGATCAACACGATTCGTTACAACTTGGCCAGTACCTTCTTAGTTGGCCCCAGGGAGCTAAGATTCTGCCTGACTGATGGAAACTAATGGATTGCTTGATTTACCTACTGAATTTGCACGTTGACGATTAATCATTTATGTTAAATGTAAAAATAAAATGGTGACCTTGATTTTTTTGCTTCAAGTGGATTGATAAAATCTGGAGTTGACCGGGCTTTTTAACGCTGATTGATAACACAGAGAACAGACGTACAAGCTCGAACAAATAATCTTCTAAACAGTGTGTAAAATTTCAAATGCGACATCCGAAAAAATATGTTGAAAATTGACTTGAAATAGTGCCATCTATTTTGCCGTTCAAAAGTTACAAATCCAATTTAGAAGTGCCAAGTTTTCCAAAAGGCGTGTGTAGTTTTTCAAATTAAAATTACCCTTCCGCTCATTTTCAACATCTTTCACCTTATTCTAATCTTCTATCCGTCTATATTCTTTCAGTTCTAAACAATTCTTTCTCAAAGAATAAAAAATTTCGCCGATATAGCCGATAAAATAATTTCATAAAATAAACTTACGGTGATTAACTCTTCATTCCAATAATTTTACAATACGTTTTTGCACTTCTTGAACGGTTCAGAGGACGATTCTGCTATATCTAGTCAATTAGGAACATTCTTGACGATCAGTCTTACCCATCAGAACTAATTCTAGACATCTCAAAACAGGTTACTTTCAAGTACCGTAAACTGGGGGAACTTTGATCACTTTTTTCATTCATTTTTGAATATTTTGAAAGGGGTTGCTTTTTCGTAATATCTAAAAGCTTTAAAACCCTTACTGAGGTGAGGAGTTTTAATCATGACCATGGATTGCAGTAAATTCAATCGACATTTGTGGTCATAATTAAATATTTGTTATAAAACCAGATTTCGAGTTCCATGGGTAACTTTGATCACTATAATTTATACGTATCTCAACATCTTCAAATTTATTGCTTTGATGCCATTTAGCACAGAAGGCTCAAAACATCGATAATAGTAATTTTTTGTTTGGACCCAATTGAATTTTTCAACGTTTTCTTTCAAAAACAAATATACTCGAAAGATGAACAAGTTGCTGCATACATGTAGGGGCTACAATTATAAACCATGCTTCCGAAAATCAATCATTTTCACTGAGCTATGCTTGACTACATTCAGAGCCAAAAAATCAAAGCAGTCAAATTTTCCTTCTTCAACCAAGCTGGACAATATCAACACCCAACTTAGTGACAGAATTGATTCAGTGGAACAACAGTTAGCTTCGCTCAGAACTGATTGCACTGACCAAGTTCGATGTCTGGATGCAGCCGTCAGTGGAATACGTTCCGAATTAACTGAGTCAACGGAACGGCTGGCAAAGTCACGCGAAGTGATAATTTCTGGAATACCGTATACCCCGCATGAGAATCTTCTTGAGTTGTTCCAAAAGATTTCAACCACACTTGGTTTTGCTAGCTGCCCAATAGTCGACCTACAACGACTTGCAAGACTGCCGATTCAAACTGGTTCTCGCCCCCCCATACTGTGTGAATTCGCACTTAAAAATGCTAAATCGGAATTCCATAGACGCTACATAAATCTACGATCTCTATCATTGCGTCATGTGGGGTTTGAGTCGGAGGAACGTATATTTATCAACGACAACCTTTCACTAAGCACCAGGAAAATCCGAGCGGAAGCGATAAAGCTAAAAAAACTTAACCTGGTTGAGAAAGTTAGCACCCGGGATGGTGTCGTCTACGCTAAAATGAACGGCAAAGCAGATCTGATCGCTATCAAAAACATCGATCAGCTCTCTGCTATTCGTAATGTGAACCCTTCCTAAAAAGCTTTTCGTTTCCTACCTAACTTCCCTTACCGCTCCTAAAAGTCAACATTACCTATCCTAGTAAAACTCTTAATCCTTCCAACTACTCCTGTGAATCCGATCCCAAAAATATCCCTTGAATCCTTATCCGTCCGAAGTCATATTCTATCATGACTTCAAAAAAAAAAAACAAAAAACCTTCTCCTTGCTATTATCTGCTTTCCTCCCCTTCATCCCGTGACTCCTTTCCTCAGTTATCCATGACTCCTAGTCCGTCCGAAGTCATTTCCTTCAATGACTTCAAACGTCGTCTACATCTAGGCGTTAAAATATCCCAGAGACGTGTGAATGGGCCGAAATCATCGTGGTGTCATCCAAGCACGAGCAGCACCGGAGTTGTTTTCCTTTCCGAGTCCGAGTCCGAGTCCGAGTCCGAGTCCGAGTCCGAGTCCGAGTCCGAGTCCGAGTCCGAGTCCGAGTCCGAGTCCGAGTCCGAGTCCGAGTCCGAGTTCGAGTTCGAGTTCGATTTCGAGTCCAATCTGAGTGCCAGTCTGAATCGGAGTGCGAGTCCGAATCCAGAAGGGTCCCACAAACACTGCGATGGTTGAATCCACATCCAATAATCTATTGGTTCCTTATGCCGTTATGATGACTGGTATGACGTCTTCGAAATCTGCCTGCAAGTGCTACTGGTGAGTTGATGAGAGCGCCCAAACACTCAGTACTTTTATGGTTCAAACGTCGGATGCTGTGCCTACCGATGCGCTGCTGACTTGTGGGAATCGACGCCGATCCAAGGACGCTAAGTCGCCAAGAACACTCACCATTGAGATGATCGCTGCTAGCTGTGAGTCGCAATTTTTTTTTTCTCGATACAATTATTAATGGCCCATTATTGCCTATGGATAAAGTTATTGATCGAACATTGAATACCGATTACTGCCATCGCTCGTAGTTGAATTAACCTGGAGACTTAGAGAAGCATAATGAACATATCGAGTGAAACAAATGTTAGTTTTAGAATTTTCTTTATTCATGTCGTTCTAGTTGTAGGTCTTGCTCTTAAATCAGTTTTGAATTTTGACTTAGTACTTTTAGTTTTCACAAATGGATAACGATTCCAGAAATGATACCTCTACGAACTTCTCAATTACTCGGGCTGTGATGCAAAGTGTCCTTTTGAATGATAATCTCAATATCTGTCACATGAACGTTCAAAGCTTATGCGCCCGTCGTTTAAGCAAATTCATTGAATTGAAGCATATTTTTAGTCAAAGTAAGGTCGACATTATTTTTATGACTGAAACTTGGTTGAGTGATGTTGTCAATGATCAAGTACTAGATATAGACGGTTTTAATCTGGTTCGAAACGATCGGAATAGGCATGGTGGTGGAATATGCATTTGACCCATTCCAAGCACTCCTCAACTGGAGAACCGATTTTCATTTTTCATTATCCCAAAATAAATTACATAGCGTTAGAAAGGTTATTTCTTGAGTGTCATTTTCCATTAAAAGATTTTCAGCTACCTTTTTTTAGAATTGAGTATGTTAACGTTGAAATTTTAAAAAATTAGTATGAAATTAAATTGAGTTTTGCAAATATTCTTTATTTATAACATAACTTTGTCAAAAATCTAGCTATGTCAAAAAAAATTATTGCAAAATGATGGTAGGAAAGCCATCTTTAAAGCATGATATAAGATAAATAACAGTCACTGCAGGATTACGCTCTAGAATTGTAAATAAAGGTATCTTTTTTTAAGCGTTGTGACGTCACGAAAATTCTACTGTTTTTAAATTTATAATTTACTGAAATTTCACATATTGTCGAAAATTGGAGGTCTCTTCAAACTTTTTGAGTGGAACTTAATGCAATTTTTAGATTGAAAATCGGTTTAGCAGGTTGTGAGTTGCACCCGGGTAAAGAATGCGTTGTGACGTCACGAAAATTCATTTACTTTTTTTCGAAAACGTTCAAGACTTTTTACTTCAACACTATGATAGTATTTCTTCAATACAAAATCAACACAACAATGTGCTTCAATAAACGAATTCTATTATCAAGCTTTTGAAGAAATTTTTTTTTTTTGCATTAGCTCAGTTGTTTTTAAAGATTTCTAATAAAACATATAAAACAGCGCTTAAAAACGCTTGATTCAAGAATAAACAAACTATCAAACAAATGAAATCTTCATCGATTTTGTAAGAGAATATTTGTGAATCATAAAGCAGGCAGTTATCTGTGATTTTAATGAAAATCTTGCAAAAGATCAAGTTTTTCATATATTTATGTTAGAATGAAAAACACCGCTAGTAGCTTCTATTTCTTTCTGGCATTATGTTCAAATAAAATAAGTTCCATGAAATAAATGTAATGAGATTCAAAAAATCTTTGAACATGGTTAACTTAATAGATTAACTTGTTTTATTAAAAAAATCATAAGGTTTTCATAGAAAATTAATTAATAAAATTAATTAAATTATTTTAATAAAAAACTGCCTTTATTGAAATTTCTACCTCAAAGAATGTCACTAGAAAATCCAAATCGAACCCCTTGTTCACATAAAACCTCACAAACTTTGAACTGAATTACAAAATTAAATAAATTCAAATATGTACCAGGTCTCATGCAAAATTTGGGTCAGATTATTCTAAGGAAAGGGGTTGAGCAACGCACCTGAAGTTTGTATGGAATTATGTAGATTTTGTTCGGCATGATAAAAAAAACCGTTTTTCGTCAATAATTTAGGTCTTTGTCAACCAATTTTTCTTTTAATTTTAGTATTTTAAAGCTTTTATTATGACAATATTTCATTTGAGGAACACGTTTTGATTAGAGTTATTATAAAACAGCTATAACGTTGAAAATTAGCGTCGATTAACGATCATTCAGGTATTTTTTGTATTTGACCCATCAGAAGCTAATTTTTGAAACCCAAAAACCTTTTTAACTAAACCATTGTCGAAATGGGATCTTGAGATAAACAATTTGTTATAATGAAAGTTTTGTGAATGACTATAATGAAAACAAATCAGCCGATAGGGACTTAAGAAATTGGTGCATAAGTTGGTTTTCATGTCCTTCAAAACCCAATTTCTCATAATTCCATAACATTTTAGGCTCATTGTGCCCTCTATTTCTGTGGGCCAATCCCCAAATTTGGAACTGGACTTTGTGTTAGGCCTAGGATCTATTTAAACTTGCAACTTTTAAGATTTTCATTAGATGGCTGATTTAGGCACTCTAGTGTCGACTAACTATCTTTGAAAAGATCGAAGGCTTTGAAATTATCATTTATTTTTACTTTCCTTTGCAACTAAAGATTAAAAAGATTCAGAAACACATTTCAACGCTTTTACGAATAAATATTTCCTAGTTTTAGTTTTGTTTTAAATAATATTCACATGATCGCATAAAAAAACTTCGAATAAAATTGATATGAGCAGTGTTGCAAACCTTATCTGCTTATATGGGCCTTTGAGATTTATTTCCTTTTAATTTTTAGGAATAAATGGATCGATTTCATCACCAAATCATATTATTTATTAATTTTTTAAGCATTTTATGTAAATTAAGCATTCATTTTAAGATTATACTTTGATTTAGTTCATGTAGCTAACCATAAAATTTCGTGACGTCACAACGCTTTGCAAAACCCTGCTTTAAAAAAATGGTGCGTTGTGACGTCACGAAACTGAATCGCTCTGAAATAAATTGAAATCAAAATTTAAAAAAATGAAAAACAGCGATTTGTTGGTTGTAATGAATCGATACTCTCCTGAAATTTTCATAAAATTTGATCAAATAGAAGAGCAGAAAAATGCGGCGTTGCAAAAAAAACTGAAAAGTGGTAAAAGAGGCGCGTTGTGACGTCACGATTCCTTTTGCTTATATTTTGTTAACTTTTTATTCTATACAAATACTTTTGGTTTCAAATTGTAGAGAATTAAATTTTGACCTTATAATGTACAATTTTTACCAATGTGCGATATGACCTGTAAAACTTACATACAATATACCAAAAAATTGTTTTGCAAACGTTGTGACGTCACGCTGGAATGGGTCATTTACATAAAAAATTCTCTCAATTTTCATATTGTAGAAAAGTCGAGCAACAGCAATAGTTCCTCTTTCGGTTTTCCCACAGAATTTATCTTGATGAAACTTCAATTAGGATTTGATAAACTTTTCTTCGGAGTCTATTATAACCCCCCAGATGTTGATTGCTCCGAAACCTTGCAATACCATGTACAGCAGTTTTCTTTAAGTTGCAATAACAGTTTCCTTATTGGAGACTTCAACACAGATTTAATGAAAAATTCACGCAGAATAACCAAATTTAAAGAAACGATTTCTAGCCTTTCGCTAAGCTGCTTAAATTATGAACCTACCTTTTTCCACAGGAATGGCTCTTCGTTACTAGATTTAATCCTTACGGATACACCTGATAAATTTAATCGTTTTAGTCAAGTTTCTGTACCAGGTGTTTCTCATCATGATATGATTTTTGCATCTTTGAATTTCGGAAAACATCAAGAACACCAAGGCTACTGGTACCGTGACTACAAACATTTTAATGTGAATGAGCTTTTTTCTAATCTGTCTAATGTGTATTGGGACCCCTTCTATAGCATCAACGATCCCGATATGCTTGTCGAGATACTGAATAGATTTCTAACAGAAATTCATGATTTATACTTTCCGTTGAAATTTAGAAAATTCCGTAAAAATAATTGGTTTAACAAGGATATTCAAATGGCTATTATAAATAGAGATATTGCATACAGAACATGGAAGCGAACTCGCACCTTAACAGATCGAAACACCTATAAAGTTTTAAGAAACAAAACAACGTCTTTGATTTCAAAAGCTAAGGTAAACCAAGAAAAACGTTTTCTTAATTTGACGATTCCTGCAAAAAAATTCTGGGACAACTTGAAAAAAATTGGATTAACCAGCACACATAAATCTGTTTTAAATTCCAGTTGCAGTGCATCTGAAATTAATTCTTTTTTTACATCGAATTTTACCAAAAACAACTGCACAGCTTTACACATAAACGAAAACTCAAGTGGTTTAAACTTCAGACCTGTTGAACAATATGAAGTGGTTAATTCCATTGCTGAAATTGATTCAAATGCTGTGGGCATGGACAATATACCTATTAAACTCATAAAGATTGTTCTGCACTCCATATTACCTTTGGTTACCCATCTTTTTAACTCTATTATTATAAGCTCGAAATTCCCTCTTTCGTGGAAGAAGGTTAAAGTTATACCTATTCCTAAAAAATCTAATGCATCGGGCATAACAAATCTAAGACCAATTAGCATTCTGAACTCGCTATCTAAAGTGTTTGAAAAGCTTATAAAACAACAAATCTGTGACCATATCAACCGTCATAACTTTCTAAACAAGTTCCAATCTGGTTTCAGGCCTAGCCATAGTACTGAAACTGCTTTGATGAAAGTGCACAATGATATAGCACTCGCTTTAGACAAAAAAGGAAGTGCACTACTTCTTTTGCTAGATTTTTCAAAAGCTTTCGATAGAGTGGCACATACTAAACTTGTTCAAAAACTGTTACTAAAGTATAACTTCTCCAAATCAGCCGCAGATATGATTAATTCATACCTTCAAGGGCGTTCACAATCCGTTTTCTACAACGGCTTGTTTTCCGACTTCTCCCCAATTGATTCTGGTGTTCCTCAAGGGTCTATCTTAGGTCCAATTTTGTTTTCCTTGTTTATTAACGATCTTCCTTCAGTTCTGGGTTTCTGTTCAGTTCATTTATTTGCCGATGATGTTCAGATATATTTATGCTGCGATGGGTTATATTCCTTACAGGAATTGGGCTCTAAAATGAACCATGATCTAGCCAAAATTCATGAATGGGCAACTGATAACCTGCTGCCTATCAATCCTGAAAAAACCAAAGCTATCTTCATAAGTAGACTGACCACCACCATCACGCCCCCCATTCTCACCTACGATGGAAAAGAAATTTCATACGTTGAATATGCTGAAAATTTGGGAATAATTTTTGACCAAAATTTCTCCTGGGATCGTCAGATAGCTACGCAGTGTGGTAAAATATACGGTTCGCTTAAAAAGCTCAAGTTGACAACAAGACATCTAGACTCGTCAACAAAACTGCGCCTCTTTAAATCATTTGTTTATCCTCTATTTATCTATGGAGATTTTCTTTACCATAACGCTTCGGAAAGATCAATGCACTAAATTCGTGTATTCGATATGTTTTTAACTTATCAAGATTTGATCACGTCTCACACCTTCAAAAATTTCTGATAGGTTGTCGATTCGAAAGTTTTTATGCCTACAGACCAGCAACTGTAATCCACAGAATCCTGAACACAGGCAAACCTGAGTATTTAAGATCACTTCTAGTACCATTACGAAGCTCTCGAACTGGTTGTCTTGTTATTCCACGGCACAACTCAGCTTATTATGGTAATTCGTTCTTCGTGAGAGGTATCGTAAATTGGAACGTTATCCCTTTCCATATCAAGTTAGTCAAAACTAAGTCAGAGTTCAAAAAGGGTTTATTGGCGGGGCTTACGGGTTAAGAACGACATTATCATTAACATTACGAAGTTTTGAAATAAAATAAGTATTAGGCAAGTATATCACGTGAAGAACACTTTGTAACAAATTATAAGATTGTATCTTACGTTACATAATTGAAATAAATAATAATAATAATAAAAAAGGACGCAGACTATCAGCAACGAACGTCTCGATGCTGATTTCCTTCCCCTAACGACTTTCAACCTTTAGGATCATAACTGATATGTATCAGTTCTGAGCGATCTATGTAGGCTATCAGATGATTTTTTATTTTTCGTTTTGCCTAGAAGGACAAAATCATGACTAGGTAACCGCAATGAACTGTCCAGCATGTGCTACAGCTTTTTTGAACATGTGGTCCTGGTATTTATTCAGATTTTTCCTTTTGAAACATTAATGATCGTCTATCAATAACGAGCATTATCAACAATGATGCGAGGATAGACGTTCGGGAATGATTGAGGGAGCGACGTTCAAAATGTATCACCAAGTATGTCGATCACCGTCGATTAGCCACGTGACGAATAGCAACGGTAGCCTCCGGTGGGGCATGGTATATCTTCTTGTATCAAGTTAGTGTTGATTTTCGACATATATTCAATGGGTACTTTTACCACGTGCGTATCACAGCACTCGGAAGTAGCTTCATTCTAGCTAGAAACCATTCCTGATTGCTTTTCTTGAGCGATTTTCGACCACTGTTATAAACATTTCTCAATATTTTTTGACCTCGAAAACAAATAAAATTTCACCTTCATGCAATTCCCTAAGTCCTCGTACTGTTCCCACGTTCTTTTATTTCTTCAAACTTTACCATTTGATAGGGTTTTTAGCCATTTTTCCTTAACAGGCTTTCCAATGGAAAATGACAGTTTTTTTCAATATCCAAAAATTATCATCAAATGACTATAAAAATAACTCCTAAACTTAACCTAAACCAAGAAAAATAGTTGAACTTTCACATTAAACATCCCATTTGCTCCTAAATGCTTTTATTTGATCAGGAGAGATGTTTGTTTGTGAGCCTTCGAAAAACCACATATTTTAAGTTTTTTAAATTACATTTTAAGCAATATCAAAAATCTTCTAATAAAAACCAAATTTAGCTTATTTGTAACTCAATTTACAGGCTTTCAAACGTAGTAAACAGTTTTTGGATATTTTAAATTTATACTTAGTTAATGATGATTATCTACAAAACTTTCATGTTGATCAAAGTAACCCCGCTGATCAAAGTACCCCCAGTTTACGGTATCACTTTTGCATCCCATTGTAGAAAATTTAGCACTTCTAGCTTAGCCCGGTCCCAATTTTGTATGCAAAGTACGGTTTGTTCGTCGTTTGTTCGATTCCAAAATTCCCAACCGTTGGTTCCAAATTCATGCACATTTCAAACAGGATTTAAAAAAAAGACGGACTGATTTCGACGTTTGAGATTCACGGTGAGAAAATTTTAGCCAATGATGATTATTTTCACACATGTTTGGGTAACATTGCATGTGATCGTTGTTTCTTTTTGAGATAAATAAATATTATTTAAATGGTTTAACCAGTCTATACGTAACTTAAATTGAGAATATTTGATATGGTTTTTAATAACAAACCATATCAAATATAAAAAAATAGTTTCATATATTCTGGACTTAGAACTGAATGGCGTTTCATTTGAGCTCAACGAATTAGTGAGCCCAGTCAGCCATTATCGACCCAGACAACTAGAAGTCGTTTTTTATATTTAAGATAATATCTGCACCAATGATGTGCGGCCCATGTATATTCTTCATCGTATTTAAGTGCATTGCATGATTTAATTACGACAAGAAGATAGACTCGTATTTATGTACATATGAACTCGACCTTTGTGCACGACAATTCGCAAAAAATCCGTGAAACGACCGATATACGATGGTTAGCCGTGATTGACAGATTTTGTCGTACTATGCATAGAATAATTCGAAATTAAGATTGTTTTAACATGAAACACGATTTATATTATCATAACAACCAGGTGTTAGATCTAAGCAGAAAGTACATTAAGGTATATGACTGCATTGATTCGTTATAATGTGCATGTAATCGTACCAAATCAATGCGCATGTCTGATTTTCGTAAAACGTATTTGCTGGCAATCGTAAAAAAATACAAATAAGTTCGATAAAATCGTTTATGATAATGTGACCTCGATTATTGGAATCGTATTTAAGGAGGCTTCAAAGTGTTGGTCTATTTTTAGATCATCGATGACGTGTTCTACCATTTAAAAGATTTTAGTTATAGGAATATACGATTTGTATTTGGTTTAATGCCTTTGAAGCAAATCCCCTTGAATTAATATATTCCAGATAGCGTCGAGGAACCATCATGAGCAGCAGATCATATCGTCAGGGGATCAAGTCAAGATACTACAATAACTTCATGAATGTTGAAAAAATTCAGCAATCAGGCAAATAATATTTTTTACGATATAAACTTGAATTTGACAGCAAAAAACGCATTTCATTTAAATAATCTTATTTGCATTCAACTGACAGAAAATGAGAATCCTGCACTCAAGTCGCAGAAGACGACCAAATAAGTCGTCAAACTTTCCATATTGTTACGAAAATTATCGTATATAAAGATATTCCCAATCGAATATTGAGCGAAGAGCTACAACATTACAACCTAAATCATCTATATGATGATGTAAATTGTCATAATATATTCCAAAAAGAATCAGGGTAGGGTAAATGATCTTGAGCGGAACTAAATGGTACAATTCGACGCAACTCGGAATAGTTGATCAAGCGGTATGGCTATGGGTTTTATCCGAACAAATTTTTTTTCCATTCAGCGGATAGATCTTGGTTTCTGCTTTCTAAAGATAATTTTTAGAAAATTTTGGAGTAAATCCTAATAACTCTAGAGCTATTTTAATGAAGTAAGAATTCTGATCTTGAGCGGAACTAAAATATGATCTTGAGCGGAACCATTATCTTCTGTCAACATTTTGGAAAGCTCTTATTCCAAATACTTGTGTTACTGTAAAAACTTCATTTAATTTTCATCTTTGAAGAGTTGTTCTCAAAATATCCGTTCAATGTATTTCTTGCATAAAAAAAAGGTGCAATTTTCACTTTTATTCGCTGCATCCTATTTTGAAAGAATCGATTCTCTGAACTCAAATTTTAGTTTAATTATTAAAATTAAATTCGTTAGTATATCTGATTGATTATTTGAATGTGAGTGTTTAGGGTCATCTTGCCCCGAACAACTTTTGAAGGTGACGACAAAGTCAGTAATACAAAAGAAGATGCCTTAAATGCAAAAAAATACTGTACATTGCCCTATTCAATGTTTTTGGGAAAAAAATTGATATTTTAGGATTTCTTATTCTCTTTATTCCTTTAATTTCATTCAAATTCATGATAAATTGGATCATTTTTATATTTTAGTTGGGAAAAATCAGTTTGCGTTGAAAATCTTTTCATACTTTTCTAATTCAATGTAAGAAACCTTAATTTCACATTGACAACAACAAAACTATAATACTGAAAATCCATTCGAAATTCAAAAGTTCTATGAAATCTGAAAATATTTCTAAATCTCGTGTTCTGTGAAACAGATGCTGTGAAAAAGTTTCCTCAAAATTCTGTAAAATTACGGATTTTTCTGTGATTTTTGCAACCTTTCTCTAAGCAACATATTCATAGAATAAAGTTTATAATAAATTCCAGTTTCTTATGAATCACAATATAATTTATTTATATTAAAAATTAATGGAAACGTTAATTATTTAGCTCAATTGATAAAACAATTATTTCTCAAACCGATTCCTAGTTAGAGCTCAAGTGTAAAATCAAACATAAGGCAATCGGATAGGTTTTCAATATCAGGCCACCAATTTAATCGTGGAGTATTATAAAAAATCTAACTCGGTGTGCTTTGCTAAGTTTGTAAAACTGAAGGAATGTGTGTCAAAAAACAATTAGATTTTTTGTATATTAGGTAGTATATCGTTTTCAATAGTAATTTCAACATCTAAAACAACCTCTTAAAATGAAAGCTACGAACAGAAATGGCAATGAAGATTAATCCTTATTCTAAAATAATGACTTAACTTTATTGACTTCGTTAGTTCTCGAATTATGCCCAAAAATATGTATGAAAGCCTTTCTCTTCCTTCGCGTCGTCCCTCTGAAAGGAAGCATCAAAAACACATTTTTTGTACCCCAAAAAATTAAACTTTTTGTACGCCTGGTTTGATACGCTGTGACACCAATTAATTAATTTTGGCTCTATTCGAACTTAATTTTACATCTTTTCTTTCCCTTAGCCGATATAATAAGAAATATACAAAGGTGCTGCATACATTCAGGGGTAAAAACCACGTGTGAGACATTAGGCATCATAAGGCAGCGCACCTAGCGGTTTATTTCGGAAGATAGTAGTTCCGCTCAAGATCAAAGATGGTTCCACTCAAGATCATATTTTACTTTTGAAAACTACGCCATTAATTGGTATTTTTACGGAAAACTTGTTACAAAAACCCGAATTATGCTTTTTTATGAGTTTTTCTACCATTTTAGTTATTAAGAATCAGTTCATAACGGTCAAGGGTTACATAAATTGACGCTCAAAGTCAGCGTAAATTGTTGAAAATTGCAGCAGAAATGCGCATGTTTTTAAATCTTCTAATAATATTATTTCAGTTAATAAATTTTAGCAAAAATGTCAATGCTTTTATGAAAAGATCTTGAAAAAGTGTTTTTTCAACATTTTGATAAGATTCATAAACAATCATTGCCTAGATCTTAGGAAAAGTAAATGGTTCCGCTCAAGATCAGATTTCGACTAGTTCCGCTCAAGATCATTTACCCTAGTCGTAAATGATTCACATGACCAATGGTGCAAATTGTAATTCAATACAATCCAAATCAAGAATATGTGTATACTGGTTTCGCTGCATTATATACGATACATTTACACGTATTTTTGCACGTATATTTGTGTTGTTAATTCGAAATACCCACCAAATGTTTGTCTAGAAACTTCATACCGTAAATTACTAAGGAAGAGAAAATAATAGAAACATCATCAGTGAAAAAACGCAAAACAACGATAAACCTTAAGAAAAGCAAATGTTGATAACAATTTTATCATCAAGATCAATATACTGTCGATGAATCTTTAAACCGGAGTCAATTCCAGTGGCGTCGACATTTCATGTTGACCAAACGTCTAGCAAAAAATTTTCAAATGATTGAACTAGTACAAGTGAAAGGTTTGCCTTTTGTTAAGTTTATAAGGTTATCAGACTTAATATGACAATTTTCAACAGCGCTGGTTTGCAAGGTTGCTGATCGTTAGCATGAAAATTTCAGATTCTTATAAAAAAAAAATCCGTTATTTCTGGCTAAAACTTCATTAACTGGCGACATTGTAAACAACTGGTAATCTAAACATTTGACAAAAAATACAAAAAAGTATCATGTTCGTTAATCTGTTTGGTTTGTTCGATTACTCATATGTTTTTATCTTAGACATTAACATAAATAATACCTTTGACTAAAAATTTACATTTTCATTCAACAATAATTTGAATTGAGAAAATAATATTTGTTTTATTATGAAATGTTTTTTAAATCATGCATTAATTTAAAAAGAAAGATTTATTTAATGAAATTTTTAAAAGAAAAATGTTTTTTTTATTTCAATTGACCTGTGTTGTCATTTTGGCTTTAAATTTAATGAAATCTTGTATCTTATGGTTATTAAATGACGGTTCGACCAAAAATAATATTCGTAGACAGTATATAAAGACAATTGAACCGTTAAACTCAAAATTTATGCAATTCGTCTAATTAAGTAGGCAAGAGGTACCAAAAGTTCGTCTTTGGTAGGGGGTGGAGACGGAGCGCTTTTTGACAGCCAATTGTTCGCCTACCATGCCTACGATTACGATTGCCTGTCACAAGATGGACGATTCCGTGCATTGGTATAAGATCACACCCGAAGCTTTACACGCCCTGGTTTATTCTTCTTAATTAACGAGTGTCTGCAATAAAAGTGTATCCGTTTTAAATTTGCTATCCTACCGGTGGAGAGTGTGTGTTTTAGTCGATTCCAAAATTAAAAATTAGGCTAAAACTGGTATACCTAACTTCCTAAAATCAATACTTACGCCTATACCGTTGCGGGTGCTTTTCAAATAAATAACGATAAACTTACAAGACAGATTTCCATTATGCAACCGGACGAAAGCGTTACAAAACTTTAACCGCAATTTTCTTGAAACATGCCAAACAATTCATACGACCTGATCAAAACTGACCAAAATAATGTTTTTTTATCAGTTTAGTTTTGACAGTTCTCTTTGGTGTGTTTGTAGACATCTGGTGGCCCAGCCAAAAAACAAAAATTGGTTCAAAATTATCGTTGGAAATTTTCCACAAGTTTCGTGGGTTTAGCTAGTACGTCTGTTCTCTGTGTTGATAATATTTTGCATTTTCTGTAAATCTGATTAGATAATTTTCTAGTTTTCATTTCTTTGATTGCAAAACGAGAAAACATTCAATCGTTGCGTTGGCATATTGATGATATTTGAATTTAAAAAAAATTAAAGAGGTTTTGTATAAAACACAACCACAAAGTTTTCGTAGAATAAAGACAATTTTTTTGTCTCTTTTCAGGAATATTAAGTTTAAGTTTGTATACAGGTTTATCTCGCGTGAGCTTTCATTACTTCGTATGAAACAAAATGTTAACAAACAGTTTTATTACAAAAAATACAAAGACTGACATAAACTAGTCCAAATTTTTCCATTTAGAATATTTATTGTCTGGACCTGGCCAGCATAATCTTTATGTTAAATACAAATTATAATGTTGTTTTTATAACTTTTGAAGCAGTTTCCTGTGAATTCGTATGATGTTTCATACGCCGTAATAAAAGTTCATGTGAGATATATAAATGAATGAATGTTCATCTGTCTGTCTGTCTGTCTGTTTCATATGGACTCGGAAACTATTTAACCGAAGAAATAAAACTTGATATATGAGAGTTTTTGAGATCGGAGACGGTTTCAGGGACGGGACGGGACGGGAGGTAGCCTCATACAAAATAAATCAAATTTTCTACAAAATAAATCAAATTTTCTACAAAATAAATCAAATTTTCTACAAAATATATCAAATTTTCTACATCCTGAAATGATTCAGCGTATTGTTGGACCAGCTTTGAAATATATTCAAACGACTTATCGTATTGCCAAAGTTGATAGAAGAGGAGGGGGTCCCAATTTTCGAACTTCTTTGATCAAATTGGGCCCAGATCTGAGTTTCAAGGTAATACGAGGATTTAAAATAATATAAGGTGTTTTTTCTGGGCGGGAATCAATATAAATTTGGCTTTTATTTTCTGTATATAAATGAATATCTGTCTGTCTGTCTGTCTGTCTGTTACCTAGGGACTCGCACACCAAGTGACCGATAGACTGAGTCGGGGTTTGGGGTCATTTTGGTTTTTTTCAATCCCTGAGGTCTAAAAAGCCTCGATTTGATTCAAAACTCATCGATGATTTTTGCAGAATTTTTAAGCAACTTTTACATGAGTAAATTTGAACTTTTAGGTTTGTTTGGGAAAATTGAATATTTTGTACTGAAAAATCAAAATCATTTTTATTTCTTCTGTGGAACCGAGGCTGTTACTGATTTTTGTGCGAATTTATGAATTCTTTTAAGGAAATTTTCCACTGAACAACTTTGTCGAATATAATAACTTCGTATCTCTTTGGGCAAAAATGTAACAAGCTGTTTAACGGGTGTATGTCTTTTTACATTGATAAACAATAAATTAAATTTACACCACAGTCTGTGCCCCACGGAATATTGCATGAAAAGTGGTCATGCAATAGAGTAGCGGGACATTTAAGAAACTCTTAAAGAAGCTTAATTGTATTGCCAAACATGTACGTTTACATACCAGCCTAAATTATTAACATAAAGAACACTAAGATTTTTTTTTAACGTGGATTGATTTTCCTCAGTTTTTCATACATGATTTCTATTCTCACGTTTTTTTTGCCATAAAAACGTTGATTTTCAACGGTTCTCGCAAATTAACAAGTTATTTGAGTGAAATATTTCTAATCCTACATGTAAACGGCGGATTTAATATCACGTAAAAATTTTAAAACTCAAGAAAATTTCCATCATTGTGCACTTTGGACCCTTTGGACGATTAAACTAAGATGCTGTCGAAAAATTAGGATTTTAAGTTATTTGGAAGCAACTCAAACAATATTTTTGACAATTTGCGTCGGGGGTCTTCAGATCTTCTCCAAAATTTAAAATTTGGTTCATTATTTATTACGACTTAAATAGATGAAAGTTGCATCATAAATTGAGCTATACAGTGGTATTTTTTGCAAAATATTCGGTAATGCAGACGGTACTTTAAGACGCCACTTAAAGCTTATTTACAATATTTCATGTTGCAGGTTTATTATTTTTTTTTTGAGTATTTTATTTGGAAAGCAAATAAAATTTCAATGCATTATAATGTGCTATTTTATAATATCAGTTGAAAAAAAAACAGAGTTATGTAGCTTTGAAATATGGTTATTTTTTATTTCCATAAAATCTAACCGAGTCTAACACGAAAAACAATAATTTTAGAAATTTGAAAAAAATACATGTGTTTTTAAGTCGTAAAAAGGAACCAAATTTTCAATTTTGGGGAAAATCTGATGACCCCCGGAGCAAACCCGTCAGATAATAAAAAAAAATCTCGTTGTGTGAAATCTGAAAAATTGATGCTTGTTTTGAGAAAAAAGACGCAATAAAATTGTATGCCTAAGACGTATTTTTTTTGTTTTGTTTTGCTGATTTTGAGAAAAAAAGAAGTTTTCGAAAGATTTTTGGTTTTGAACTTGAAATTGAAAGTTAACTTGGATTGTTTCAGTGTAAGTCAGTGAATTTTGTAAAGTTTCCCATGAAAAAAGCGAAACATTTTGAGGAAAATGCGGGCAGGCGGGACATTCAACTAAAAAGCAGGACAAGCCTCACTTTAGCCTAGTCAGCCTAGAGTTGCCGCTTGTAAAAAAAACTAAGCTTCATCGACACATTCATCATTTGTTTGATCATTTGTTTAGCTCTACTTTTAGTTTCTCATTGCTAAAATCAAAAGAGCTTCGAACTAATTATTTTCATCGAAAAAAAATGATTTCAGATCTATACATAATCAGTAATGAAATTAGGGAATCTGTCCCCCATTTAACAGTTTCATCACACTACACACTTCCCGCTAAAATTTTGTTGAACATTGATATTTACCTATCGTATAATTTGAGTCACTTAGCAAAATATTTAGTTTCACACTTTTAACAAAATGCCAAGACCTTTCCAAACGAGTTAAGACATATGATCAAGCAATCATAACTTCAAGTTCTTTAGGCTACGCTCACTGTAATTTGTTTTTTGTTATCGTTAGAAACGGTATGTCGAAGTTCATGTTGATTAAGCCATTGAGAAAACAATCTAGCACTCGAGATTCAGCTGATACGGAATATCCAAATGAACTTTGATTTCCGTTCCTCCTAACTGATTTAACTTAGAAGCACAAATGCTACGACTCTGAACTGCTACATGAGCCTCTACTTTCAAACAAAATTGCCATAATTGAAGGGAATTAATAAATTGGAAAAATATTACCTGCGCTGAACTACTGCCGGAGGAATTTCAGTGGAACTAAGTTCACACCACCTCCATTAATCTGGCGCATAAAATTTGCTCGATTCTTAAGATATATTTAAAGTCATATTTTGTTTCGTTGTTGTTGTTGCTTGGTGGGTTTCAAAAAAACTAATAACATGGGTTCGCGGGAATTACGAGATCATGAACTCTCGGCGCGCTCCACCGTCAGAACCTACCAATAATGAGTCGAGTGACTTGATTTTGATCATATCGAACCGGGGGGCAGTCATTGTCTGTCAGAATGTTGGTCATGCCATTAATAAAAACCGATATCTACAGTATCGATCGCCACGACAAATAGGCAGTGTGTGCAGGGCACTTTTGGGGTCGTAGCTGAACCGGGTTGACTTAACTTAATTCTCAAACTGAGCTTGCATCAGCGTTCTTATTTTTATGAATGAGAGGTTTTCTTAATTCAATTGCTCCATAAACAGTTTTTATTTTAAAAATGTCAAATGAAACCCAAAAATGGGTTTCAGCCCACAATTTAATTTATCTAATCTTTTGTCAATCATCCAGCTTAACCTCTTTTGTCTCCACAGATTAAAGTTGATGCCTAATCAACAATTTCTGCAAGTCACTCATTCATCTATCCAAAGGCGGATTTGTTTCAACTCGACCCTTTTTTGTGAGTATTTTTCTTCTGCTAACGTCTCCAGACCATATTTGACTAATGACGAACTTCTTATTTAGTTCCTACCGGTTTGATGATCCATTTTTTGTCGAAGTATTACTAGAGAGTTCCGCATCCTGGAATAAACCAATCATCGAAATCTTATTTGTGCAAAATGGTTCGTTTATTGGATTTATTTTATATTTTCAAATTGTATAGTGAGCCAGTTTATTTTCCGGGTGTAGATAACAGAGTTTTGTACACAAAAAAATTAAGATATGTTGGGAAAATGGGGAAACTTGATTCCTTTTCCTTATTTTAATCATATTTTTTTTGGAAAAAAATTGCAGATCACAATCTTTTTCATTTTCTGACAGCGTGTAATATCAAGTTTATATGCTGCAAAAGTTGGATCGATACTTGAACCCGTAAATGAACTAGAAGTGTTTTCGTGGGGCTATTTTTTTATATTTAGAAAGATTTAGAAAGAGATTTGGTCCTTGTTAAAGAAGACATTAGGGTTCAATAAGTTTAGGCAAAAATCTTGCAAAACCGAAAGATAAAAGTTCAACTTATTTTTTGGTCATATTAGTTATGATTACACAGTTTATAAGTGTCAAACAAAAATTATTCAAAAGTTTGTCTACTACCCAATTTTCATTGCATACTTTAAGGCGCAATTTTCTAATTTTTAGATGAAATCACTTTTTTGAGACCTTTTTATTAGTAAATTATAGGATAATTATTAGTCATTGGATAAATATAATTAACTTCGTGTTAAGCAATGAACAACATCCAATCAGAAAAATAATATATCATTTTGGACTTGAGGGTATCAATTGATACTTAAGTTAACTCATAAATACTCATTGGAAACCTTTTTCCAAAAAAAATAAAAATAAAAATAAAGCTGGAAGATTTATCATTGCTTTGAAAATATGCCATTAAGGAATGCATGTTATACTCCAACGATTGACATTTTGGAAAAAATATGTTTATTACAACTTTTTTGGTGTGGAAATTATTTCAAAGTGATAAAAATAAAAATAAGATCATCTAGTCACATTTGTTTGTTTTTTTTTTCAAGCATAACGCAATTATTAAAAAATTAAATTTTAATTTTTTTTTTGAGATAAAAGATTTGTTGTTTTGTTCTATTAAGCAATTTTTTCTAAAACATTTGATCTATGTAAGACTTTTCAGTTTTGAAATAAAACATGGAATCAAGAATCACTAGTAAAGTGCCCATACATATGTTTTGTTTGATTATTTTTTAACCACGGTTGACTATATGTTGAAGAGTAAAACAATTCATAACGAAAATTCAAATAAAGAAAACATTTGAGATTTCATGCAACAAAGCCTTAATCAGTTGTATTTCAATCAATGAACATACATTTTACAAGTTTTCCAATATTTCCCGGGATCCCGGGAATTCCCAGAAAATTGGCCGTCAGATTTCCCGATTCCCGGGAAAGCAAAAATGGTCAGGAAATGGTCACTCTAATCCCCAGGGATCAAATATCCACATTCTTCCCAACTGATAAAATTCACAATAAATAATAATCAGAGTTTCATATCAATCATATTTCCGGTAAGCTATTTATAAATAATTCAAAATGATGATTCTTAGTAATTCATGAAAACGACGCGAATTGAAATTAGGAATAAAACCTGATTTTTAAGCTATGGACATGAGAATCAGTGCAAAGAAATAAAATACATTAAATATTAAACAAGATTAAAAAAAATAAAAAAAATTGGGCTCTGAAATAACTTCAGATCAGGTCAGAAATAAGCCATGATTTAAAATTGTTATGTAAAATGATATTAATTTGTTATGACTTGTAACATCAATTTACATTTCCTTCATCATTTACAATTGAAGGATTGATTGAAATTTTTTTCTGTTTAATCTTAAATTTGAATTAGCATTTATTCACGATATGAAAATTGATTTTCATATTAACATTTTAAATATTCGACCAATTCTTCACTGAAAACTTATATTGGAAATGTAAGTTTTTGAAAATTGTAAATGAAACTAAGTTATCAATAAGAAACTGATAAAAAAATAAAATTTGGAAAACATTGAAAGTTAAAAAAGACACAAATCAAAAAAAACATTACAGATCAAAATATCGCTTTGATTATGCTAGTTTGAATCATTTTTCGCACTTTTCGTAGAAAAATCTTAAATCATCATAGATTTGAAAATGGATATACATATAAAAAATAATAAGAAAAACACATTTATATTATGAAGCGCAAAATTGTAAGTACCTTATTTTAATTTTTGTTTTCCAACAGTCATCAAAATAAATCTGAATATTCGAAAACAAAAGTGTCATTATATGTTCAGAACCCAAAATTTGGATCTGCAAAGCATACTTTTAAATTCCGTTTTTTTTTAATTATGTGATGTATATTATCTCTAATCCGCTCTAAAGTGTCAGTATGACACCACTGGAAGTTTGGGGGCACATCCAAATAAAAGATAATCTTCTGGGATCCTTAATGAATTCATGGTATTTTCAATTTTGCATCATTATAGATTCTTATATAGATTCTTTTTGCGCGTTTGTTTCCTCTT
Source organism: Uranotaenia lowii (assembly GCF_029784155.1). NCBI lineage: Eukaryota > Metazoa > Arthropoda > Insecta > Diptera > Culicidae > Uranotaenia > Uranotaenia lowii. The sequence continues at coordinate 104,969,318 of NC_073693.1, read as the reverse complement.
TAAAAACCTCGAATTCGTTGGATATGAACTGTTGAGAAGATTTAATCTCTTCAACCTCAGTTTTCAGAGATGCAATGGACTCTTTTATTGAGCAAGCAACACGATCGATTCTCTCATTAGTTGTTTCGATAGCATTAATTATGTCAGACTTTATCATGTTGCGTAAGTCTAGCAAGCTTATGTCGGGACAACTATCAGCAGCGGATTTTTGGTTTTCATCAGCGACAGCAGCACATTCTTCATTGGTTCGTTGTTTTTTTGACCCCATCTGCGGCGATTCATTTTCATTCTGCGAATCATCATGCAACTTGTTTCTGTTGCGTCTGGTAGCAGCAAACGCTTGATGATGAAACAAAACTCGATGATTGTTTGCGTCGTCTACAGCAAGAATCAGCAAACAATGGAGAAATGTCTGTTCTTGTTCGATAAAACCAAATCGACGGATAATAATATAGCCACACACAGTGTTCCAAAAGGATGCACTCCAATTTATCGGGAAGTTCGACCAGCCGAGAAACAATTTGCGATGAGTTAACCGTAAGTAGGATCTGGATCTTTATCACAATAACGTCTTCGGTAACAGCGATATAAATAAACCGGTGAAGATACTTCTTCTTCTCCTTTTTTTAGAGCCTACAAGGGACGGTGGAAGAGCCCAGAACTAGAATTTTTTTTGTTGTTTTTCTATACAAATTTGTTCGAAAGTACTTGTTTGATCGAAACAATTTCTATGAAGGAAATGAAGGTAATCTTATGATAATTCATGATTTATCGTTTTTTTTTGCAAGACAAATTTCTAACTCTGTTCTTGGTATCTCCCATTGGTCGGCGTACACTTTTTTCAGTCATAATATTGATCAGTTTTTTCAACTTATACTTCGTCTAATCTACACTCATAATCTTTTTTGATTGATATTTTTCGGTGAGCGCAAGACGAAATAAAAATGCTGTTTTTAACGTTTTCGGCCTACATTGACATTAATATAGTCGGCAGATCATCTGCGGCGGTGGAAGACATCTATCGCAAACTGAAACGCGAAGCAGGAAGGATTGGGTTGATGATTAATACTTCCAAGACGAAGTACATGCTGGCCTGCGGATCCGAGACCGACCGAACCCGCTTGTCCAGTAATAACAAGGTCACGATCGACGGCGACGATCTGGAGATAGTCGAAGACTTTGTCTATCTTGGCTCATTGGTGACCGCAGACAATGACACCAGCCGTGAGATCCGGGGGCGAATTATCAGCGGAAGTCGTGCCTACTATGGACTCCACAAGCAACTGCGGTCGAGAAGACTTAGTCCTCGCACGAAGTGTAACCTGTATACGACGCTCATTAGACCGGTTGTTCTCTACGGGCACGAGACATGGATATTGCTCGAGGAGGACCTGCGTACACTCGGAGTATTCGAGCGACGAGTATTAAGAACCATCTTTGGTGGCGTACAGGAGAACGGAGTGTGGAGGCGAAGGATGAACCACGAGCTCACGCGACTCTACGGCGAACCCAGTATCCAGAAGGTGGTGAAAGCTGGCCGGATACGCTGGGCGGGGCATGCCGGATGACTGTCCTGCAAAACAGGTGTTCGCCACGAATCCGGTAGGAACAAGACGAGCGGGGGCGCAACGAGCGAGGTGATTAGACCAAGTGGAGCGTGATCTGGCGAACGTGGGGTGCCCGAGGAATTGGAGAACGGTTGCCATGGACCGAGTGAATTTTAGGAATTATGTTCGTCAAGTTATGTCGTAAGACGGAATACTATGTAAATAAATAAATAAAAATGCCAAACTATTTGAATTGGTGGTCTTGGATCCTTTTTTCACGTCCTGCAAAAATTACATCTCCAATGATCAGCACGGATTCATGCCCAAACGTTCTACAACAAGTAACTTGCTAACGTTTACTTCTGTTGTGCATGAAAGTTTTACTGCCAAATCTCAAACTGATGCAATCTACACCGATCTGTCCGCTGCATTCGACAAGGTGAACCATGAGATTGCCATCGGAAAACTCGAACGCTTAGGATTCTGTGGTACGCTACTGGGCTGGTTCCGCAGTTACTTAACCGGTCGTAAATTGATTGTTCGAACGGGTGACACCTTTTCCAGGCTGTTCCCAGCCACCTCTGGTGTGCCCCAAGGTAGCCATCTAGGACCGATCATTTTCCTAATTTATTTCAACGACGTGTTGTCACTCCTCGACGTCCCCAAACTCTGCTATGCCGATGACCTAAAACTATTTTACACCATAAACGACCACGACGACATAAATTTTCTGCAATGTCAATTTAACCTCTTCGCTGGTTGGTGCGACCTTAACTGTCTGCCATTAAACCGCAACAAATGTGCAGTCATCAGCTTTTCTCGTAAGCGGCAACCTTTAATCGCGGAGTACTTTCTAGGAGACGGACCCATCTCACGTGTGAACCACTTTAACGATCTTGGCGTTATCTTAGATCAGCGCTTGGAATTCAAGGCACACACCAACTACGTGATTGACAAAGCATCCAGAAGTCTCGGTTTCATTTTCAGAGTGGCGGAGGACTTCAAGGATGTGTATTGCTTGAAAAGCCTATACTGCAGCATCGTTCGTTCCATCCTTGAATACGCATCAGCTGTCTGGTGTCCCTACTACCAGAACGGTGTCGATCGGCTCGAGGCTATCCAGCGGCGATTCTTGCGATACGCCCTTAGACACCTGAACTGGCAAGACCCTTTTCGCTTACCTAGCTACGAAAATCGATGCCGCCTCATAGACTCTTCAAGCTCGCAGACAAGCAACACGTGCCTCATTCGTCGCCGACCTCCTGTCATCGCGAATCGACTGTCCCACGCTACTGGAGGCAATTCCGCTTAGTGTACGACCCCGTGGTCTTAGAAATCTGGATCTTCAGTTGTACATTCCCCTTCGAATGAACAATTACGGAGCTAACAGCGCCCTCATCGGCGCAATCAGATCGTTCAACCGTTTCTCGGCGCATTTTGACTTCGACGTTTCGAGGGATGTTTTCCGAAGAAAAGTGATACGGGCCTTGAGAACCCCATAGTTAGACTTAATGTTATGTTTTTAATTTTTAATTTTAAGTAATCATTAGGATCAACATGTGATCCGTTGATAAGAAATAAATAACAAATAACAAATAAGAAATATCCGGGCAAACCCGGATAAAACTTATTTCTCAGGGTTTAATTTTAAACGATTTTTTTTTTGATTTTCTCTGAATAAGACGATTTTTGAACATGTCAAAAACAGGTCCAAGACATTCCCGCTTTTTTCCAAATCATTCTTGGGTGGAAAATTGATTCGACAGAAACATGGCCTGGAATGACCACTTAGAGACTCTGCGGGAATTCCGTAACAACCGTGGCTTAAAACCCCAAAAGAGATCAATCCAAAACAAATATTTTAGCTTCCCGATTTAACTCAAATCTACCTGGAATTATCTACCTGGTTAGAAATGATCGATTTACAGTCAAAATAGGCTACTTTACTCAAAATAAGCGATTAATTCTTCACGGTTGTTTTGATTCTTTTTAAATGATTTCTTTTTTTTTTTTTGCACGAACACAATAATCGTTTAAAAACAAACCCAGTGTAATTATTGCAAAACATTACCTGAAAAAATTAAGCGTATGTTCAGGAGCAAGAAAAGAGAGACCGATAGATGAACCTTCATTCAACAAACGAGTTTTGGTACGAACGGATGCCATGGAATTGCTGCTGTTTATCTACTTCATAATAGTTAATGATGATAAATATTGGAAAATAACTTTGTTTATAAATTTTCAATCGATGGTTTTCAAGTTTAAAAGTTCAAGCTCTGAATATTTTGTCACCTTCAATTGGTATCTTGGGTCCTGGAAAGGACAGAAGGTGAAAATTATGTTTTTCTTGTTAAAAATTTAGTTTCAAAAGCACAAACTTATATTCTAATATATAAAGATGAGTTGGACTATACATGTTTGTTTGTATGCACCTTATACAAATCCACACCTCTTAACCGATCTGCCTGAAATTTTGTACAGAGATGTAGTTGCACCAGGGTAAGGTTTTAGTAATAGGTCTGAGCCCCTCCCACCTAAGAAAAGGGACCCTCCCATACAACGTTCCATTTTATTCTCACGAACCAAAAGTCATGGCACCCATTTTTCAAAACCGAATTTTCCTTTTGGCGGGGTTGTTTTCACCATCATCATGGGCCGGGTATTAGAAACGACCATCCAAAGTTCACGTGTACTGGAAAGCAAATCAAAGCTTGCTGAGCATAAAAAATTTGAATGGAGAAATTTTGGCGGGTGTTTTTCCTTCTTCTGTTCAAAGCACGTGGTACCGGTGCGAGGCATTTGATTGCATTAATGAGTCTTCATTTAGGATAGAAAAAACTACTCACCTGCTAGAAATATATTGAGAAGAATATTGATTGAGAATCTACTAGAATATGCAGTGTGTAAAGTATGGATATATTAGTTCATTATGAATTGACTTCTTCAGTTGAATAACTATTTGGACTGAAAACTAATGTTCCAGCTTTTAGGAACCAACCATTTTCATATTTTTGGAACTTCTTATAGGGCAAAAAATTTTAAAACTGAAGGTTGTAAGTTCAAGGCTGTGACCTCTACACTTTGATTGCCGTGTAGGAATTTAATTTACAATGAGAATTAGACAATTAAACGTTCATTTTATGCAAAAAAATAAAACCAAATCCAACGCACGAGACTTTTAGTAATTAAATCTGAAGTTTTTAGTTTTATACCATTCAATTTCATTTGTAAATTTTTAAACTTTAAGTTATTATTGATCATCGATGTGTTCAATTCTACCATCCAATTATAAGAAAACTTAAAAAGCACATTGAAAACATGTAGAGGAAGTCTTTTATAAGGTTTCAGCGGAAATATAATTAGAAATTTCTAAGTACAAAATAAAACTTAAATAGGTATTCCATTCTACGGGTAGATCTTGAAAAGAGATCGTTAACATTTGTTTACAAGCTTAATACATTGGATTTTAACTAGATAACCCATGGAAAAGATAAAAAATGTTATCATTTGATGAAAAAAGGGTAATTCAATTCAAGCTTCCTAAAAAATGGTGGGTGTAAAATAAGGTTGCCAGAATTGCCGTATCGGGACCGGACAAATTCAGCCAATTTTATCGAAATGGCCAAATCCAGCATTTGATTTCAAAATGTTCAATCTGATATCCTGGCAATATCTGGACAAACTTGATCAAAACCACGGAATGATTCAGTAAGAATAACGAAAAATATACTTGCAATATTTTTTTTCAACAAACAACATCAGCAAATTTTAAATTATATATCAAGCTTCCAAACACGAGTCAAATTTTTTTCTAAAACTTGCCATTTAAACTTCTTTTTGAACGTTAAAATAAAAACATCTCAAGTTTATGTTACGTTTGAAAAATGATGTGAATAAATCCGGGCAAATCCTGGCTTTTTGCAACAAAATCTAAGAAACCGGGCCAGGCCGGACTTACCTCAAATTTTGATTCAAAAGTTCTAGCAAATCCGGATAAATCCGGGCAACCTTGCAACCTTAGATTGAAATGTTTTTCGTGATAGAATGGTTAAGCATTCAAGGGAAATTATTTCAAATTTCTATTAGCAAAGCTAAAAATTATTAGTTATTTAATAATATGAAAACGATAAACTTTGCTAATAATCCCAATTAAAACTTTAATAAGACTAACAAAACTTACAAAACTCACCTGGCCAAACATGGTCCAATTTGTTATGATGATGAACAAAAAGCTTTCAAAATTTCAAAAAGTCAAACGACTCTTTTCGATTTATATTTTATGTGAACCCGAGCAAGGCCGGGTAAAATCAGCTAGTTAAAAATATTTCATAAAATATTAGTAGCTTGACTTTCAAACTCGATTTTTTTTTTAAATTTAAACACAATTTGTTGATGAAAAAGATTAATTTTTTTTAGCATTCAAGGAGGATTTTTTTTCAATTAACTCGTCTTACCAATTTAAAAACTTATTAAATGAATCTAATTTAAAATCAAAGGAACAGCATTTTGGAGCCTGTGTTTGAATGATTGAACTCGAATGTTTTGTAAAATTTTGTCTATCACCTTGCGTTTTCGTGTTATGGAGTTTAATAGCTTTGAAATGTATCAGTTTGAAGGGAAATCAATCATTGATAACTGATCGACGTAAATGAAAAAATCTGAATTTGTTTACAATACCTATTTAATTCAATTAAGAAATAATACTTTATAGATGAAAAAGTTAAACTCAGCAGTATTTTTTTTATTTTAAAAGATATCATTACTAATATTTCTGACATTACTGAATGAAGTTTAAAAATATTGAATCTATTTACCTAAACTTGTTCAAAACTGCAAAACGATAAGGTTTTGGTTTTAATAATATCTGAAATTCAATAAAGTTTCATAGATCATCACGATCATATTATAACAATTCATTGTAAATCAAAATCTTTAGTAATAAAATAGAGGATATTGAGTTTTTTTTATTTTGTTTTGCTAATTTAAATGACCATCGTGAGTCATGATACATAGCTTCCAACTTGTAGAGGTAAAAAATTAGTATACGATGAATCAATTTTGAAGTTAACATGGTTGTTTCTTGTTCTGAATTTGTTTGGTTGCACTTGTGTAATATACGACATCAACTTTGTTCTTAAAACTATTCTCTAAAAAAAAGTCCCTCAAATTTCGTGATTTCATACTGAAATGTGTCAGAGCCTCCCTATTTGCTTACAACTTAAATGATGTTCAAATGATCTACTCTAATTCAGTTTGCCAATATAACCTAGAATTTTTTTTTAATGTGTGTTTCATTTTTTTTTTCAAAAGATTGATATCTTTATAAACCTGTAAAAGTGTTTCGTCAATTTCAGTTTTAGAGAAGTAATAAATTTGTAAAGTTTAAAAAAAATCTTACTTTTTCATACAGGAAGAAGGAGGGTCTGAAAGTTTGAAAATTGTGCTAACAAGATTGGTGAATGGGCCTTTTACAAAACTTTATTTAACTTTCATTGATTGTCCATTCCCGGCCATTTTAGCGTACTCGGGAGTAAAGCAATCTGACGATCCTTTTCCCGGAAGTTTTTGGAATCCCGAGAAAAATAGAAAATTGAGATTTTTACACCCACTGCATACAAATATATAAAATTTTAGGTTATAGTATCTCAAAGCATTTTAACTTTTTATAATGTCCCAAAAAATCATTTAGCAATTATAACTCCAAACATTAAATCAAGTACTTAAGCAGACATACTTGACTGATTCTTAATGCAAAAATTTTAAATAATGGAAAAGGTTTTTCATTATCGTTAAAAGTTGGTTGGCTTGAATTCAGGTTATTCATCAAATCTTGTAAATTTTCAGATAACTACCTATACGTTTTTTTTTTTTTCAAAATATTTCATATTAACCAGTTTCAGAATTTTTTTTTAGTTCAATCTAAACACCAAGATAGAACTATCACTTTCATTGCTGAACTTATCAATTTTTCCAATTAATTTCGTGTGAATTATGAGTAGCTTAGCACTTTTTATATGCTTCGGGAATTTCCGGGATTTTTTAAGCGATGTGCGAAATCCGGTAATTTACAATTTTTTTTATTCCCGAGAGTTTCTGGTTGATAAATCCCGGGTAGAAAACTCTAGCTGTCATGTCAGTTTAAACCACTAGACGGTAAAAGTATTTTAAACGAATTTATTCACTACATTTTTTCAATTCACTACAAAACGACGTTTACTTAATCTAAATCTGGTTCCACACAATAATACTGTCCTTCCTCAGTTCAATTTACGAGAAATATATGCAATAACAATATTCTAAATAGCCCGAATAGCTCTAGCAACTAGTTCCCACTAATCACCTCATCAATTAAAATGAGGTTTATTCAGTTAGAACGCCCAGTGCTCAATAAAATTAGAAATACAAAGCCGTGTGTGCAGAGCTCATAAAATTTTTAATACTTGATCTAGATCTCTGGAGATCTCGAGCGACGTATCTGTACTCATGATCACATTATAAGTATAGCCAACCCGAGGAGAACCCTTAACTCGGTCTGGTCTGGTTTTTTTTCTCCCATGTATAAATGACATCCTGAAATGGCAGTTCTTTACTGTCCGCGGCAATAGAATAGTTACATTAGTATCCGCCATTCGTCCGCTGCGCGCCACTTTGGATCAGAGCAGACCCAGTCGTAGTTAATCCATAAAAAAACAGCTTTGGGTACCACTAACTATTCATTCGGCGGCCATTTATTTCATGCCCATATACGTCAAAACTTTTCCTCTCACCGGGCACGACGTGACCTTGCCATGGCTAGAGGGCAGAGCTCCAGAGGGTACTTCTACGGATTCAGACTGAGGAGACTCGTTTATTTATGATCACTACGCCACCCGGTTGCTTCGCATTTGTGGGTATTTTGTAGTTGCATTCCAGTCCAGTAGTGCAGCGCCGCCATTCGGAAATTGTATCCATACCCTCCTGTCTTTTCCATTTTACAACACCTTCAAACTTCTCTTTAACAAAACATGTTGTAGACAAGGAAAACACACGTCGTTTTGGGGTCACATAAACGGTCGAGGGGAAAATGGGCGTTTCGGTGGGATGTCAACATAGACTCATATGTCTGGGGGTCTGGCTGAAACCCGGTTTAAGGTTGTGCAACATTAGGAAATGGCGCTCGGGTGCCGTAATTAGTTCTACCGGTGATGACGAGTTGTTGGCACTCATTTCTAGATGTCTGTAAAAGATACTTGAATTAATTGCAGCCCGCCCGTCAAGGTTTGTTCTTGGAGCGCGTTTCAAACATTTAAATAAGAGCACTCCTTAACAATTTCTCAAAACCATGGGGCTGAGCTTGGTTTGATATGTTCTGTCTTAAAATTCAGAAGGATAACACAGAACAAAACAAAAAAAAACTTTAAGCATCCGGAAAATTCAAAACATTAGCAAAAATTCAACTCGGAACTGATTTATGACAACAAACATTCGAAAGGTCACCAGATGGTCAGTTGTTAAAAAAAATTATTCAAATCATCACCGCATATTTCATATCAACAATCAACTGGATACCTACTAATCAGATTATGCAAAACTGCGTCACGACCATTAATCACGAGCATGGAATTTTGGCGGCGGCAGCAGCGGTTCCATGTAGGTACGCTAAATCTTACTTATTGGAAGCGTTATCAAGCCCGGCAATCTCTCACCCGAGACGCCCGGCGCAGAAGGAGCCAAGAATTCGAAAACCAAAATTCGAAAACCGTTTAGCTCCAAAAGTGCAACCAGCCGGTGTGGTCTATGGCGATCGTAGGGTTAGTTGAACCGAAAATCTACCTCATTTAGGATCCTTTTTTCTCAAAATAACTATACAGAAGGGTATTTTAATGAAATACCACATAAAACCAGGGTTTCTGACGTTACCAGAATGATAATTTTCGAAAAATAAGTTGATTTCCAGTACCTCTTAGCTGTAGCAACTGCTGGCCAAACAGTTTTAATTGTTATAGATTCTAAGATTTAAAAGTTTTGGAACATTATTCACAAAAATTATGTTAAAATTATGATTGACTAAGATTCCATGCCGTTTTCGAAATCCTTATCTAAAGGTGAGCTAGGATTTTAAAGAGTTTATAATCGGTCAAAATATCCGTATCGCAAGCAAAAAATAAATTTGAAGTTTTCATCGAATACAGATCAAAAGTCGAAAATTATATTTTTTATTTATTTATTATATTTGCTAAGCTCTTAAAATTGCATAAGAAATTATAGTTGAAGTCGTTAACAATGTTATAACAAGTTGCAATTACTAACAAATACAACAAACGATCGTAAAAATGGTTACTTGAAGTTGGTATATATCGGATATGATAAAAAGTCCGTCATAATTGCAGATTCTGAATAGGATTCAACACGTTCCTCGTCATGGGACCCATATTCGGGTGACGGGTGTATTTCCTGGAAGGCACCGTCACATCAAAAAAGTGTGACGCTCTCTTACTCCAGTTAGCCACTTAGCCACACGGTGCAAATCTTGGAGTTCTCCCCAGTTGTTTTCTAGCTCCGTGAATTTCTTTGGGTCCGGCTAGTAAAATGACCAAAATAAGCGTGGCGACGAACGTGTTAACAGTGATGCCAACTGTTTTTCAAAAATATGTGGAAGATTTTGAAAAAATGTCTGGAAAAGTCTAGATGGTGAGCCTTTTAAATGACAACCTTATTTTTTGGTCGCTAGATTGCACTATTGCAGTCTAGGGAATAATATTCATTACTTGATAATTATTATCCATTATTTACGCTATCAACGCCTGAGATCATTGTGGTGGTATCGGCGGCTTAATTCCCTGTTTCACAACCATCTTCGTGGCATTCCTCACTGTTCAATTACTAATTCGAATCATTTTCTGCTGTTTTGCAACTAAAGTTTTGAATTTCGACTGTTTTGTCAAGAAAATCTTATCGCAACTCAAAAGTCTGGACGAAAGGAAAAAAGTTTGGAAGTCAAAAAACCTAAAAATATGTCTGGCAAAAGTCAAAAAATCTGCAAAATCTAGAAAAAACCTGGAAGGTTGACATCACTGCGTGTTAACTCAAATTGTCCTACCACGCGGACTTTAACCAGTGATGTCAACCTTCCAGATTTCATCTGGATCTTCTAAATAGATATTTAGGACTTTCATCAGACTTTTTTTATAGGTTTCCAAACTTCCAGACTTTTGTCATTTCTTTCAGACATTTAAAGACTTTGAAGTTTGGACGGGAATTGTTTTACAAAATATTTAAAATTCAGGCAGGAAATAATTGAATTTGTTATTGAAAAGTGATGAATGCTACGTATTTCAAACGCGTGGCGAATCTGAGCGGCTATCTTGAGTAAGAGAGCCGTCTCCCGTTTAAGGGTCCATGGCGACGTGGCGACGAACGTGTTAAGTGAGAAAACAGCCTTGTAGTTCTCTCTTCGATAAGCAGTGCAATCAGATTGCTTAAAAATCAGATGGTCTGTTGAAATAATCGTCCAATGAGAGAAGCAGCAAATATTGTCGCAGGCAACCATTTTCATGCGTTGAGAGCAAAACTTGCGCTTTCTTGAATGCTTCTATTATCTGTGCTTCTAGGATGTACGAATAAGGTGTCCAGTAAAGCATGGATCACCCAAAATCTGGACGCATTAAAAAGGGTCTATCTCGGAGCATTGTAAACGAAATAAAAATGTTTTGTACTCAAAATGTAGGGTTTTGATTGCACTTTATAGAAAATATAATAAGAAAATTATTCCGATGTTGTTTTGGTGAAATTTCGAATCTTTTGTCGAGTACCACTCATCATAGTTTGGACACCCTATTCACTGACCTCAGCGGCCATTTTGTTCCACTATCCCTCCATTTCTGTTGCACCCCGAGTCATCCTACCATTCTTCTCCATCTTTTGCTTGACAATCGCCCCAATTTTTTTGTTCGATAGAGTGGAATTGAGGGCAGTTGGGTTGGTTGATGTCCTTTTCGACAAAATCCACCCCGTTATCTCGATACCACTGTACTATCTCTTTGTTGTAGTAGCATCTTGCCAAATATGACGAAAACTTTACTGGTCCTTTGTGAGATCTAATGTACGAAAAAAAAGTTTTTCAGGCACTTCTACATTCCTACACTCCTACATTTTGGAGTCCATGGTCTTGTTTTTTACAAAAATCGGGGTTTTTCGTCCGCAGCTGCAAATGCCTTGCCAGATCAAACACTTTCTTGCAAACTTATCGGCAGAAACGAATTTGAACTTGGCGAAGATATCACCCCGACCAGTGGCTTTGTAAAATGTTTGGCCAAGAAGCCGCCCACAATCCATCATCACGTACGTATCGTCATCCATGAGGATCCATCGTACTTCGTTAGAATTTTGCTGTATAACTTCCGGACCCGTTCTATGGCTTCTACATTATTCTTCAATATCCGGTTTGGTTGCTCACTGGCCCGATAAGATCATATTCCTTTGCGCAGACGAATCTTTCTGACGGTACACTGGTTAGCAATGAATTACGATGTCATAGTACGACTACCCTGGGTTTGCCTTGATCGTTCTCAACACCTTCAAATGCAGTTTTCGATCCTTAATTCCACTATGACGCTTGGTATGAACCTGCCGATCGATAGTATGCATCTCACAGAAACGTTTGAGAACGCTGCACACGGTTGATTTGACCATTTTTAACGATTTCGCGATTTTTGAATGGGTTTTTGCCGTGGGTGTCCAAAATTTATTTTATCACTTGTAACTTTTTCAGAACTAAACGAACCATAATGAAATTTTCAGCACTGATACAGGTAACATTTCTGAACAAAGTACTGTAAAAACATTCCAGATCCGACATTTAGTAGCTCTATGGTGTAATAAACAAAGCGTCCAGATTTTGGGTGATCCATGCTTTATAGTCAAATTCGTAAAGCTGTTTTCGCTATAAATAATAAATCGTAAATAACATTTAAACTTCATCAAAATCTTATCAAAATTTCGACTGGTGAAGGCGCAAAATTTCAAGCTCCAATAAAAATCAGTTTAAACTTCTTCTACACTAAGGTTTCCAAGGTTTCCGGTTTTAAACAGTTTTTTCCGGACATGTAATCAAAATTTGGGAGAAGGCTTAGGCCCGGATAAACGGATTTCAATGAAAATAGCTCGGATTTATTAACTTTTTTGAAAAATTTAAGTACGAAAATTTTTTTGAGAGAGTTTAATTAAAATAATCACAAAAAGGTTTTTGAAAGCCTAAAACACAATTTAAAATCTGCTGATAAGTTTTGATGAAAAAAAAAACAAAGGTTTCAGGTTTTTATTCCTGATTTTTGTTGAGTAGTTCTTGGGCTTAGACCCGCATAAAGGGTGATACGGTCAAAATTTGGTCAAGGGAAAAAGCGTGTAAATGGGTGAAATCGTTTATTTAAAAAAAATCAAATTAAATTTCTTTTTCAAGTTTAATTAGTATAAAATTTAGGAAAAATATTCAGTCCAGCTTCCACTTCTCCCAATTCGAATTGCCGGGCCTTACGCTCAACCCCTGCCATCAGATTTTGTACAGTCACCTTGTCTACCTTCTTCGCCGCAGAAAGCCGGTTTGCCTTGAACTGCTGCACGTCCTTACCAGTTTTTTTTGGTCTTCATTAGGTTCCGCTTGACAATGTATTTCTCAATTGGGCGGAGCTCTGGCGTTTTGGGAGGGTTCTTGTCCCTGGGAACCACCTGCACGTTGTTGGCGGCGTACCACTCAATGGCCTTTTTATCGTAATGGCAAGATGCCAAATCCGGCCAAAACAGTACGGAACAACCGTGTTTCTTCAGGAAAGGCAGCAGACGTTTATTCAAACACTCTTTCACGTAAATTTCTTGGTTGACAGTCCCGGAAGCTATGAAAATGCTGCTTTTCAAGCCACCGGTACAGATGGCTTGCCAAACCAGATATTTCTTCGCGAACTTTGACAGTTTCATGTGCTTGAAAATATCTGCTACCTTTCCCCTTCCATTTGCCGTATAAAACTCCTGTCCCGGAGCTGCTTGTAGTCGGCTTTGACGTAGTTTTCGTCGTCCATTACCACGCAGTCAAATTTCGTCAGCATCGTCGTGTACAGCCCCCGGGACCGCGCTTTGGCAGTCGTATTTTGTTTATCATCGCGATTTTGAGTCAATACCTTCTTGTAAGTCGATAGTCCGGCTCGTTTTTTGGCTCGATGCACGGTTGTAGACGATAAACCCAGCTTATTTGCGGCATCTCGGAGAGAGAGGTTAGGGTTTCGCTTGAAACTACTGGCAACTCTCTTTGTCAGCTCAGCGCCTTTCGATTTTCGATTTCCCCCGATCCAGACTTCCAGGCTGTCGACAAACGTTCCCCAAACACTTTAATTACATTTTTAGATTTGACAACTTTTAGCGATTTTGCCAGCTTTGCGTGCGAGTAGCTCGGTTTTTCGCGATGCGCGAGAAAAAATTTTTGCACGGCATTTTGACAACCGAAGAGTGAATTCCAAAATCAAAATTAGAGCAACATTCTACACACACACACACCTTAAAAATGAGGGGTTTTCAGGTTTTCTTTAAATGCAAAATTGAAAGAAATACGTCAAGTTGATATTGACCAAATTTTGACCGTATCACCCTTTAATAAAAAAAAATTCGCAGGATGAAAACAGAATGCTAGAAAGTTTTAGAAAAAATCTCATTGATTAGTAAAAAACAAGACTATTTAAAATAACGGTTTTTGCATAGTTTGATGTTTGAGTTTGATGACAAAAACCCAATCAATCGGTCGCTAACAGTTATCGCATGCAGTTGCCATTGTTAAATATATTCATTCCTGTCGTCTATCGGTTGCAATAAATTAGAAATGATATCGCATTTTGTAACCTATCAATCAGTTTATTAAACGGAAGTAGAACATATAATTCGAATTTTGATAACAAGTCCGAAACCCTCGGAACCGGTGAAAACAGTTACCGAAAAAAACTTTTTGTTTTGGTGAATAAGAAACCTGACTTTCTGTGATTTGACCCAAAAATTCAGTCATGGTTTTCTGTGACGCTATTTCCTTAAGTTTCGTGTAAAGTTCGTGAAAAATTGGGTCTTTTTTAACATTTTACTTTAGCAAAATCAATCAATCTTACTGTTCTTATCACATCTTTCAATCCAAACTAAGAAATCCAAAATTCATATTGACATCAAATTTTGGAAACACGTACAAACTTTATAAAATTCGTGGAATCGCAAATATTCTCAAAATCGTTTGAAATTACTGATTTTTCTGTGATTTCGGCAACCTAGGATTGAAATACAATTCAAAATAAGAATATTTCATCAAAAAACCAGTGCAGTGAGTAAAAAAGAATTGAAAAAGGTAGGTACTTGTTGGATTACGAGTTCGGAATCGTTTCCAAGATTTATAAGTAAAACAATAAAAAAGACTTAGACATTCAGAACAAGAAGATGCAGACTACAGGTATAAAATTATTTCTTCATTTTTTCGTGGATAAAAAAAAATCGTCGTATTAGGATGTTTAACAGATTTATCCGTGCATAAAAATTTCAAATCGAAGGCTCAAAAACTTTTAACTCTAATTTCAATAAAGAATTTAAATAAAAAAGAAAATTAGGCCATTATTTTTAGAAGGTCGTCAAGATTCATCATTTGTTTTTCAAGTTCTAAAAAACTGAGTAGCTTAAGCCATTGCTAGCCAGACTTAGCAGACGTTATTTTTTCAGCAGCCTCAATTCAGTACATCTCAATAGTACAACTAAAGTTTAGTATTGGAATACAATTATTTCATTGTTATTTCTTAGATTTCTTGGAAACAAGGAGGTTGGAAGTTATCACATAGGTTTGGTTAAACTTTAATCAAAAATATAAATTTGTCCAAAACTTAACCTCAAGGTTCAGAATACATGTTGTTCTTAACTTTAATTACAAGAACTCGTTCAGAAGTTTATATTATGAACTATAAAATGTATCTGGGGCGTCGGCTGTTGCAGTCAAGATTTATTTTTGATTTTTCAATTGTAACTTCTTTTTAGGTTGCTTATCTTGTTTAAAACATAAGTTGTCTAATTTTTATCTCGGGGCCGCTCTGGAAATGGCAGGGAGTGGGAAAATCAACTCTGATTGCTTTCTTCTAAACACGGTTCCACTTTAAAATACTTATAGTAAACAACACGTTGGAGATTTGGAAACTCGAAACTGAAATCTAACACATTAATGTACTCAAATACATATGTACATACATTTGAATATTTTATAAATAGAACTTTATACCTAAGCAACTTCCAATCATGGAGTCATAATAAATTAATCGTAATTTTCTATTGCAAACCGAGGTAAATTACCAGACTCCGGTTTCGGTAGATACCGGTTTCACCATCCCTAACCCCAACCAAACCCGGCTATGATATGTATAACGAGAACACGCGAATTAGGAAGTGAATGTTCATATTGTTAAAGCCATAGCAGTTCCTAATTGCTCCACCAAATTGCTCTTTCGGTCTGAATCGAAGCAAAAGGAATGGTATCCGTGAGAAGTTCTAAACTTGAGCAACAGTAACGACAGCAAAAAAAAAGTCGACTCCACCCGAACTAAATTCACCAGCACTTTAAGATTTGAACGAGGGAATGAGCGCGTTCATTCACGACCCCAGCCAGGGTCGTGGGGCATAAAATGTGCGCAAATTTGGAGCCAATTCTTAAAGCTTGGTCGCCCTCCCCGGCTGAAGCGCTTTATCAAAAATACGTGCTATTTTGGCTCAAAGAACACGGATTTGGCGCTACACATAAATCTAAACAGAACCACACGGATCTGTTTGCTGTTTGTTGGGCTTTATTGCAATGGAAGTTCAAAGAAACAAAACAAAAAGTGGTTAGTATCTATCCGTTAAAAAAAAACAGAACAGTACCACACCTTGATTGCTTCCGATTGAAACCAGACGGGTGGATTTTTTTTTTCTTCAAACTTTTAAAGGTGGCTAAAAGTTGTCCTTCAATGTCGGTCAGTGGCCACCACGCGAAATTTGAATGGCTCAAGAAACTAATAGTTACGCCTAAGTTGAAACCAATCTTGTATACAGTCGCCGATGGAATAACCTTTCACTTCCGATTTGAGCCTGATAAATTGTTGGCAAAAATATCCAATCCAACACATTCGAGGAGTGATTGATTTCAAAGAGGGTTCCAATATGGTCATCTAGCGGGTAATTGAGATGGATTGAACAGCCATTTTTGGCTTTTGGGGTGTATTGTTCGGTTAGGAAAACCAACAGTGCTAATTACTACCGCAGGGCAGGGTTCAGGTGCAAATGTCAAGTCCGTGAACTACGATGATATGTTTTGCTATGTGAAAAATAACCGTGGATTTGCGATGATTCGTTGAAAATATACACAGATTAGGAAATTCAGAATAAACTCATGTTGTTGTCAAACGGTTGAGAATTTCTTTAAGAAATGAAAGCTTTAAACTTAAAAACTTAAAGAAAAGACAAAAATTATTATTTTTTGAATTTTGAAATTATTTTTTTTTATTCAATTAGTTAGTATTTGAAAAAAAAAACACTAGTCTAAAAATTTTCATAAAAACAATCATAGTACTGTACAACCTCTTTTGCAAAAAATTGTTGTTTAATTTATTTTTTTATTTTTGGTCAGTAGTGACAGTTATACTTATGTTTACAAAGTAATGAAACCAAATAAAAATAAAATTTTAGATCCATCAAGAAATAATAAAATACTAGCTGTAACAGAATAATAAAATCCTATCAGTCAAAGGTGAGTTCTAAATTTATATAAATATCAACGTTATAATATATTGATTCCCAAAGAATGATTAGTACTTTTTTTTATAAAGTAAAATATAAGATATATTTTTAACTTTTATAATCTACTGAATTCAAAACAATTGTATTTTTAAAAATATTCATGAAAATTTGATAATTAACATTTAAACGACAATTTTCAATTCAAACTATCAATCCATATTTTTTGATAACTTTTTTTTTGTGACTGTGATCAAATTGGAATTCTAGTTTTCAGATTTTAGGTAAAAACTGGTTCTGATTTGCATAAATCGTACCGATCTAACATGGACGTCGAATTTGCTATCAAACCTCTCCAAATAAATAAATTAATCCACAATTTTGCTACAAAAGATGTTGCACAGTACTAAAATATTGATAACAGAACAATTGTTATGCTATTTTTTTCAAACTACATTGCATGCCTTGATGGATTGCTTAAAACTTTATTTTAATGCTTGTTTCAACCCAGGGCCGTAGGAAGAACTGGCTCATAGGAGGGTTTTTGGTGACCTATTTTTCCTATGACATTTTTGCTCAAACAAAAAAAAAAATATTTTTTTCATTTTGATAACTCTATTACTCTATGTGATTATTCATTTTTAATTTCTTTTACATAAATGGTTTTCGAAAATAGATCCTTAAATCATTAAATTGATTATTAGGATTTGTATAACGAATCCTTCAGTAACAAAATAGGAAACTTACTTTCATCGATTGTTGAAATCATAGAATTTGCAACAAAATCTTATGAACTTGGCTTAAGATATCCGGATGTTCTCCCGTTCGTATCCGGTTATATTTTATTGAAATCTTGGAAAATTTGGGCATTATATTTCCGAATATTCATACAAAATTCAGGCAATATTCGAGAAAATTTGACAAATATTCAGGAACTATTCAATGAAAATCAAGAAAAAATGCATTTGAATCATTATTTATTCATTGAAAAACATTATCAGATTTTGAATCGAACTACAGGCTCAAAAAATCGTTTTTGTTTACTTAAATCTTAAGTTGTTCAAATTTTAAAAAAATAATGCTGCAATTTCAATTTTGGTTTGATTTTCCGAAAAAAAAAATATTGTGTCTGGACCAGATCTGGATACTTTTCAACTAAATTCGGGCAATCAGGCCGGACCGAACCTTTTCCATTTTTTTTTACTAAATATCCGGGCAAATCCGAGTGAAACCGGATAAATTTTGCCTTATCAGCTTAATATTGCTTATTTGATTTTAACTTACTATATTTTTTAAAGAAAGCCTTCAATATATAATTTTTTCTAAAAACAAAAACAATTTTAAAAAATTCAAGTAAAATATTAAAATTCTGCGATTCAAATTGGATCTATGCTAACTCGATTCTAGTTGAAGATTTTAGTTTGAAATTTGGTTCTTGAGAAAAACAGCAGTATCAACAATGTTGAACAAAACGCCAAAACATTTGAATTTCCTGCAAATTCTCTAAGAGAAGGTACATGTTTCTTTACCATCAATTACTTTCCATTAGAAATCAATACAATTGGATGGTTTTTTAAGTAAGTTTTTCATGAGACAAAACTAGCTAGATGAGCTCAAATTCCACCCAATTTCAGTCATTTTCTGTTGAATTGTGGAAATGAACTGACTTTGGTTAAATTTTGAAACCGAACTAACAATTAGAATTATAAGTCTGTGATCTCTCGCAATTTGAATTCCTCATCAAAATAGTCATCTCAATAATTTTATTTTGATTATGGAACTCATTTACGAGCTGAATCTGAATCAAAATTTGAGCGTTTAATCCATTTAGGAGTTTCAATACGTTTTCTAAAATGTATATAAAAACGGTTTCTGAATTAAGAAATATGAGCCAAGAATTGAAATCAGTTTCAGGGCCCTCAATCATGAAACCAAAATTTCAACTCGGATGTTTTGGGTTTCAATAATTATTCTATATTTCTATTATGCATTACTAATAGGACTTATAAATCTTAATAAAAAGAAAAATTTCGTATTATGAATCAATATCGCTATTTTGATGCTTTGTTATGTTTCAATTTGTGATTTAAATAAAGTTCGTGAACTTCGGATTTCATTTTTTATTTGAAATTCGTTTATTGGGAACTTCCAGTCTGAACATAAAACTAAAACTCAGATTGATTTCTAAGTTTTTTTCATATTCAGAAAAATATTATCTTAGTGTAAAAAAATGTGTATGAGTTTCGAAAATCATGAATAAAATTTTGAAGGAAACATAAAACCAAATTTTAACGATGATTTTAAGCACAGCTTTTTTAACTCAAATTTAAATGATAATTCGGAAATCAAAAACGTTACTTAAAAATTTTGCAAAAATTTGTGGATGAGTTATGAACCAAAATGAAGCTTTTTAAACCACAGGGTTTGAGAAATTAAAAAATGACCCCAAATTGGCTCAGTCTACTATTTACAAGATTTAAAGATACAAGTTTTTCACAGGAAAATCGGTTGAAAAACAAAGATGTTTTTCAAGTGAAAATGACAATTATTTAACGAAAAACAGTGTTTCGAATAATCGGGAAAAAATAGTTCTAGTTGCGCCATTCAACACTACCGAGGAAAGATGAACATTTGTGTTAGGTTACGTTGTTAACTCCTCAGACATCGAGTCCCTGTAAAATGGCAAAAGCTTAGTACCTTATTTATTTTAAATAGTTTCAAACTATTAATACAGCGAACGGTAATAATTTCGAAACGGAAAATCAATTGTGGAATGTCGAATATATTTCACAGAAATATTAACATTATTCTGATTTAAAAAAAAATTACAAATTTAGGGTAATTTACAACGTTTTGTTGAATGATTCTGTATTTCAATTCACTTATTATATGTATGTACATTGTATGAAGATATCGTTCCAATCACAAAACTGTTTAAATACTTTTTTAGACAAATTTGTGTTCTTGTTTTTTTTTTTATTAATCATACATTAACCTATTTAAGTCCAATGATACAGTGAAAGGAATACCAGGTTATTTAAATATTATAGCTTAGTTTAATCTATGTCTGTTTTGTTTACTGACAGTCAGTAAATAAATCATGTCTCGAAATTTATTGCGAATTTTCGTTTCATTTTTAGTTTCCATAATCTTCCAAAAGCAAATCACTTAAAGAAATTGAAGATGAATGATGTAATAAGCTCTTTTGAAACCTGATCGAGCAAAAAAGTCAAAATCACTATGAGACAAAGAGTTGAATTGCACTGATTAGTTTCCAAAAACGATCCCTTTCAGTTTTCACAACCTACATAACAAGTTAAAAATTAAAAAGAACAGAAAGGGGTCCATTTCATCTATAAAGAAAATTTTAGTATTTTAAATACCTCCTTATTAATATTCTATGAAGTTTGATAGAAGTATGTTTTTGAAAGGGTCGTTTTTGAAAACACATAGGTGTATCAGGAACAAAAATACGGAAAACAAGTTAGTTTAACGAAAAATTAAACACATCTTTTACTTTACTTTAAAACTTTTTATCACTGCCTCAATGATAGAAATAGGAGTTTCCTTAAGAATTTCTTCCTTCCTTCCTTTTGGTTCATTTTCACTTTTTTGCTGGAAACTGCTTGTTATGGTGTTATCTTTCGAATACAAACACAAAAAAGTATACTTTGTTCTGAACATCTACGAAATTTTCATCTAGGTGGTTGTCTCTATGTTGATGTTTCTACGCAACGTCCCACTGAGAAAAACTCTCTAAACTTCTCGACTGTGACAGAATTCCTTAAAAAATCGCTTTAGTGGCACATTGCACTGTAATGTTGAACGTTAAATGCATTTTTTTATGAATGAAGGTCACAGGGATGGACAAGGGAGAGGGGGTCACTTCCGTGACAGCTTTTTCTCCACTTCCGATTCAGATTCATACCTTTGTTTTATTTTTGGTTCCATATCATGAGCATATTTTCGGATACTTATAGTATTTTTTTGGCCTACGTTATCCATGCACCAGAATGTGTTATTCAAATGAGCTCGATCATCCCGGCTAATATGGCTATGGCAATGCTTCTGGCACAGACTTGTAAACCATCAACATTTTCTCTGACAGTCGCACAGCCTGCTTTTATCAGTTTCATTGTTCGTGCCATCAAACGAATGCGACCGAAAACTTGCCGAACAGTCGACTACCATCAAACGAAACGACATTCATTCTTCTTTGTGTGATTGTCGAACGAAATTTCGTGTCTTGGTAGGGGAGATGGGGGCATAATGGCCACCTTAAGGAAAACGCTTATTTAACCATAGAGAACAGCTGTAATATGTGAACTACATCATTGTTTCGTGTTCAGACACTCATATAGTCTATTGCCTAATTGGATGAAACATGAAAAAGTAGATATAAACGTTTAAAAATGCATTTTAAAAATTTTTGCCGAAAGCTGAAAACCAGTCACTGTAGAGGCATAATGAGAAACCCCCCGAGGCAGTATGAGCACCATTAATGAAGGCATAATGAGCGTTTTCTGCCGGGGATTCTAGCAGCAAATTCGACTCGATGAAGTCAACTGAGTAATAGAGCTACAGATTGACTTATATCGTCTGACGATTTGGCCCAATGGTAAGATATCGGAGAGGTTATCAGTAGGCTCGAGTTCGATTCCTGGTCGAGGTGATTTTTTTTTCATTTTTCATTCATGATCATGATTGCACTAAACGGTGAGATTCATGAAATAAAGCAATAACAAAATAATCTAGGTCTGTTTGTAGAATTCAAAGAATTAACACATGCTCATGCATTATGTTTCTGGTGTTTTGTTTGACGGATGATGCTTTGATGCTATTAGCCGTATAATGTAACAATAAAAAAATCAATCATTAATGGTATGTGCTAAAAAAAATCACCTCGAACAGGAATCGAACTCGAGCCTACTGATTACCTCTCCGACACCTTACCAATAGGCTAAACCGACAGACGAAAACGAGTTAAGCTGTAGCTCTATTATTCAGTTGACTTCATCGAGTTGAATTCGCTGCTAGATTCCCCGGCAGAAAATGCTCATTATGCCTTCATTGAAAGTGCTCTGTTCGCCTCTAGTGAACAAATTAAAGTAAAAAAGCGTTTTAAAATTGATTGAAGTAAAAAATCAAAAATTTTATGATGTTGAAAACTGAGAAACAATGTGTAAATCATGTTGCAGTGCGTACATTTCAGATCAAGATGATTTACAGGTCATAAAAGCTTATTTGGTGGTGCTCAAAAATTATGATATTTTCGTCACTTGAGAACCTAGCTGGTTATTATTTAATATTTCTGCAAAGATGAAAAGGATATTTCTTTTTTGGTGAAAAATTAATACTATGGGTAGTACGAAACAAGTCCTTATGAAAATTTGTTTAAGAAAATACGTACTTATGTAGAAAAAAGGAGTGCTCATTATGCCCTGGGTGCTCATTATGCCATCATCTCCCCTACACGAGAGGGATAATTTGATGGTCAAACGACCATCATTCTCGACAGTTTACGACATCGCCTATCTCTTTCACGCAGCAGAACCTACAGACTCAATAAGCAAATGCAATCTTTTCTATTCACTCCTTCCTGTTGCCGGGTGATGTTTGGATGTGTTGGTCGAACAATGTGGAATGATTATCTCGATTATCTACGCAAGAGGGATGAATGTCAAACGACTAAGGGGCCGTTCAGATACCACGTGGACAGAAAAATGAGATTTTTGACACCCCCCTCCCCCTCCGTGGACAAGCGTGGACATTTGGCAAACCCCTACCTCCCTCCCCGAATGTCCACGTGGACAGATTTGAAATTGTTTTTTTTTTCTCAAAAACTCATTTGACAGTTAGAAAACACAACTTTTTGCCTATTTGTTATTGGAATGGCTGATTTAAAAAAAAAGCTTTACCTGATATAAAATAATTTGAAAATTTTTCAATTTCTAAAAAATCATATTTATTACTTGCTTTCAAGTGGCTTATGATTGTTTAAACTTTAACTGGAAGGCTTTGTAATTCTATGATTCAAACAGTAAGTATGTCCACGGGGACATGAGCCAAACCCCTACCCCCCTCTCCGTGGACAAGCGTGGACATTTCCATACACCCCCCTCCCCTAAGTTGTCCACGTGGTATGTGAACGGCCCCTAACCACAACAAAGATCAAAATTTCATTTGACATTTTTTTGCTTTCCGATCAAACGATTGCGCTCTCAACGATTGTCACGAACGATGTGTGGTGGTTGTCTCCGGAAAAAAATTAAACGATGGTGACCACTTACAAGCCTGTTCCGGCATCCGCAGGAATACAATTAATCGATGCGCAATATTGCGCTTCCGCGTAGAACCTTCCTTGATGATTTCTTTCATGGTTTCAAAAAAAGTTTAAAAAAAACTTGAATCGGATTCATTCAGATCATACTTAAACTTAGAAAACATTATAAGAACCGTTCTGATACAATTCTGATTTCGATGGCATTGAATCCTAGAAAATCTTCATAACTGTCACTGTTCTCTAAACTTAACTCCAAATCGTAAACCTTCAGCATTAATAATGCACTCATCTTATCTATAGTTTTGAACGCTCAATTAAATTATTTTTCCGGAACACTTTAAAGTCCTTCCCGTTCCCGCACAATAACAAAGAAAAAAAATGCTCCATAGAAACAAAAAACACACGCTCATATTCTACGCAAAAATGTCACACGAAGCGTTTTTGACGATTATCTTCTGCTTTGAGGAAATCAAAATGTAAGTATAGATTTCAATGTAAATTGATCAGCTTCAAAAAGCAACATGCATAAAAGGTGCGGAAGAGCCATTAATTCAACGAAAATCCGAGAAACAGATAAAAATTTAAATCGACTTTTTTCTCGCTTGCTCGTTTTTCCACATGGGAGAATCTTGCTCAGAAGGACAGAGGAGGTGTAGGAAAACTCGATCGCACCATTCACCAAAATGGTTCCTGATCTATAACCTTTCCCCTACTAACATAACCCTTTCCTTGGATATTTAAATATAGATTCGCAGACGTATAGACGGTTTCTATAGTTGGTGATGTTGACTCACCTTTGTTTCTGAGTTTTTCAAAATAAATCTTTAGAATATAAAGGAATAAAAGGTTGTTAATAATCTTATGTAGTATCCTACTAACAATCCTTCTTTCATTCCTCATTGACTACTAGGACGTGGCCAGCGCCGTTATTGATCATTTTCAAAAGTAGAGCTTGAGTTTTGTACATTGTGAATGAATTGCTTGTCCCAAGCACCATTCTTTTGGATCTTGCGCAAAATTGATGGCCTCGATCAATCACGGAGTAGCAACCATTTTGGCAAGGTAGAACTTGTTCTGCTTAGCCGCGCCAGCGATCATGGAATTTGAAGTGCGTGCGTTCAATAAAGTCTTATCGAATATGTCATCTGAAGTTTTGAGTCAAATCTAAGCACTTCAAGTTCAATGACTTAAGGTGGATATGAGTAGTTAACTAAGCTAAGCTAAATCGGTTGAGAAACAAAAGCGATAGAGCGATTTTTGTCAGAAGTGTGAAATTGACACTCCAAGCACTATAACGAGGAAAATAATATGGGACGAATGAGGGTTAACGATTTGATTTGTTTTTTTTTATTCTTAGCACAAACCAAAACGCCGCCGACCCTGCCCTAGAAGATGGCGTTTAAGTCTAATAAACCAGGGGTTATGAGATCGAGTCTCGGTCATGGCATACATAGTACTATTTCTATGAGTTGATGGTGTTTACATTAGTAAGATGCTAGCCATTAAACCCTTGAAAGATGTACATACGCTTCAGTCTTAAGTTGAATTTAGATCTCTTCAAAGAAACATGAAGAGACACTGTGATCATATATGTGTGTACTCGTTAAAACAGAACAAATTAGTTGATTCCACTTTCTAAAATTTAGTTACAAAAAAAAACATTATATCTTTCATGATTGAAATGTATTCATTACTCATTAATGCGATGTTATCCTTTTTCGTTTATTTATAAACGAAAGATTCTTTACATTTTTATGATTCTGCCATAAAATTTCAAGGTTCAAAAATAAAATTTCAACTAAGTTAGGAAACAAAATCAGTATATAAACTCTATTATGTACAGTGTAGAGCAGGACAATAGGAAGATCGCTTTTACGGACGAGGAGAGTTGATTTAATGGTAGATTTTTATAAAGAAATACACCGTCTTGGCCGATTTCAGCATTGAAGACTGAATAAATGACGTGGACACCCAAGTAACAATGTAAGTTTTATGCTAACCTTCACAGCTCGCTTAAGACTATTTCGTAAAGCTCCTTTATAAGCCAAAGTGTATTCTATGCTTTAGCACAACTACTTCGAAGCTAACATATGGACTAGTTAGCCTGTTTTGTTAACGTCCTTAAAGCTTATTCTATAAGTTATAATAAAATATCCAACAGAAAAGTTTTATTAGAACTTATAGACATGGCTTTAATAAACCCTTCAGAGCTCTCATAAGACTATGCTTAGCTCTTTTAAAACCACGTCATGGAATCTGATCTTCAATTGTGGGAGCTTTCTATTCCGTCTTTTTGTTCTCGTGTTATCACTTACTCTCCCAAGCATTTGGCGATTGGTGAAGATTATATTTAAATTATTTTTAAATTATTTTCTTTTTTATATTCAATATATCTTAGCATGAAACTTCCTGCAACTTAAGGTTATAAGTATGGGCCGCACCGATTTTTTTGGCCAAATCACAGTCCGACAGATTGGTCGAAAGTTCCACTCCTGGGGGGCTAAGAACTCCCAAATCCGTCTACCAGGTGCGCCACAATATGAGTAAAGGTTTGTTCCAATTCTAAATGAAGCAAGATGAGTGTTATTAGCTGAAAAGTTAGAGATTTCATCAAAACCAAATAGGAATAATTTTTAATGTTATTTTTCCTTTAAAGTGCAATAAAAAAAACCTACATTTTGAAGCGCTGATGTGGTCTAGGGGATAGGCTGGCGCGAGTCTGGTAACCCAGGCGTACTGGCTTCCAATCCCGGTATCGGCAAGAAAAACTTTTGGGTTCGAATCCCATAAGTCGCCGACAGGTAAGATGTGTTTCACTGTTTTAATAATCATATATTTCAGAGAGAATGCATCTGGGGTTAATCTGAAGAGACTATTGCAAGCGGAGTGGATTGCCAACCATTGTAGGTCTCTGAAGGTTGAATGCCTTCTCTCGACGAACCATCGGCCGTGGAAGCCTGAGAAGCAATTCGAAGGTCAAGCCACACAGACATAGGCTGGACCTTGCTACCGACAGGCGGCGGCAACGCTATTCAAACCGTATGGAGCACATCTCTCAGATTTCCCCCTTTTTCCCCTCGTTTTGACAGATTTAAGCTTTTTTCCTCAGATTTAAGCTTTCGTCTCCTATGCTCTCAAGGCAAAAAAAGCTTAAACCGAAGGAAAAAAAAGCTTAAAAACGAGATTCACGACCACTTATTTAAAAGATGTTGGTCACACGATACATAGACAAAACGTGTAACGTTGCAGCCGCCTGGCTACCGATGGGGGAACCATATACATACATACAATAAAGAAACCTACATTTTGAGTACACAACCTTTTATTTCGTTTAAATAGCTCCGAGATAGATCCGTTTTAATGCGTCTAGATTTAATATG
Source organism: Uranotaenia lowii (assembly GCF_029784155.1). NCBI lineage: Eukaryota > Metazoa > Arthropoda > Insecta > Diptera > Culicidae > Uranotaenia > Uranotaenia lowii. The sequence continues at coordinate 104,942,361 of NC_073693.1, read as the reverse complement.
AACTATGCTTTATTTGATTATTACGATTTTAACCCATGAATTTATGAATGTCCTTTGTTGAAAAAGACATACATAATTGAACTTGTTTTTCTCATGTTTTAAATATATGAGTAAATACAGTTGAATGGAGGCAACCTCTTAAACATGCTTAAATATTAATCTTTGATCATTGTTTGACATTTCATTCCCAGATAACCAGAAATCGTAAAGCAGTGTTCATTGTAGATTGTATAAGCATCCAGTTTTGATTGGAATTCTATAAACGTCTTGTTGTAGCTAAACCAAGTTATATTTTATCGTTAATGGTTTGTATAGTTCATTATATACGATAATATTTTGTTAATCCTATAGAAAGATCACTAAAGTTGTTTTGAATTGCAGTAGAATTGTGTAAAGCTCAATATTCTATCCTACTGTACAATTAAGCAATCTTTCATGCTTGCGATCTATGATGACATATTATTTCCATGAAAGGTCGTACAGTAATTGTAAGAACATCATATAATGGTATTTAAACAATCTGCGGATTGTCGAATTGTTTAACAGTGCAGTAAATAGTTAGCTAAGATCGCACAGCGCTGAATACAATTATTGATTGTTATAGAACCGTCTATGAGATATGGTTAAAGTTGTATTTCAAAAAACGGCATCTATAAATAGATTTGGAGTCCGAAATGATGCAGTCAGTGGTATTTTATACGATCAACTGATTTTTAAAAGGAACTACCAACTGTACACTAACAAATTTACTTGTTTGTATCAACATGAAACGGTGCCGAGGAAGTATCGAAGAACAGGGATCGGAACGATGTGAGTTCAAGACTGCAGGAAAAGAGACACATAAAGTTGTATATGGTTCAATTTTTTTTCGCAGTAAACATCGTAATAAGGGAAAATATAATTGCTTTGGGATACAGTAACAATAAATTGTATTAAATGGCGAAGAAAGTTGTACAAACCTCAGGCTACCTGCAAAAGGAAATTGTAATCAAATTGTAGGGCAGGCAATAGAAAGTTGTAAGTTGTACAATCCTAAGATTTTATGCAAAGCAAAGTCTATATCAAATTGTTGAAAACGCAATACAAAGTTTTATATTTTCAAGGTGAGCAAAATTTGGTCCGTATATTTCCTCCAATTTGGTACGTACAGGCTCATATAGAATATTCTATACAACTTTTTCAGATTGTACAAAAGTGTGTATATCTCAGAAACAACTGAAATATACAGACCAAAATGTTCACTGGGTTTATACAAATGACTCAGCCGGGGTAAGAAATTGTAAACCGTCTAAGGGCACACCTAAAGATGCTATCTCTAATGTCTCTCTCTCTTTAAGGGCAACCCAACATCGATCACATGGCTCACGAGATCAATCTCGAACAGTTCCTCTAAAGACATTCTAAGCAATAAAAGCTGCCCCAGTCCACAAATTACTAAGCCTAACCATGCCCGTGCTCACTCGCACGTGTAAACACATTCAGTGTGAACATTCGTGCCCCCAGGGTGTCCACCGGAAGTTGACTAGTCCGGCAATGCTCGATCACCGACCAGCCGTTTGTTGTTCAATTGAACGCCTTTACACGGCTACCTTCTATACATTCTAGGGCGCCACGAATGACGTTTCAAGCGGCGCCGGCCAATTGGAGTTGTTCTGCGGAAAAACAAACAAAAAAAAAATACTGGTGGTTTTTGGAGCCCATAATTCATGGCGTCTACTACCTACTATTTGTCGGAGTTTTGATGTTTTGAATTGATTCTATTTTTTTTTTTTTCATTTTGCTAACCTGCAATCAACTGGCTCGTTAGCAGGTTTTTTTTGCTGCTAGAATATAAAACATCCGTTTGATCAATGACCGACCAATGTCCGGTTGCAGTTTTGGCGCTCTTCGGTTTCGCTTTCAGTCGCTCAGAATTTCACAATCTCCGCAATCGCATTTTCGCATAATGAGCTTCTTGTGCACTTTCATTCGGGAAGTCACAAGACACAAGACGTAAGACATAAGACATTCTCTTCGTACTTTTTCGTTCGAACATAAACTTTAAGCACCACTATGAACCTTAATTGAAGTCCAATAATGGTAATGAAGTTTGTTGAAATTAAAATGAAAATATTCTTCTCATAACACATAGTAGAACTTTTTTGAACAAGCTTATTAAATTGGTTTAAAAATATAAATTTAAAAATTATCCAGTCTTTCAGTTAAAGTTCACTGCAATGAAATGATATATTTTTTTGATTAAAATGTTATGAGCGGATATTATTTGATCGAATCATGTTGACACCCATAAACATATTTTGGTAATCGGTTCCGACTTGTCAAACACATTCGCAGGACATTATCTTTAGCGCAATCTTAAAATTTGAAAGGCAATATCGTTAAGATCTGACCCCTGCTGTTTCCTCAATTTGTCGTGGCCCTAGCCTAGCTCCCTTCTGACATAGACATTGAAAATCGAAATTGACCAAGCGTCTCACGAATTTCTCAGAGATTACTCTGAATAACTTCTCGCACTTGGCTGGGCACTCCTCTTGCAGTCTCGAATCCGTGTCGAGTCGCCACTCCTGCGTCACACGAATGCTCGATCCATAAAAAATGATGCCTAATAAAAATTACTCAACTTTTGCAAAAACTGCCATTCAAGAACCGTTTAGCCAAACTTTGTCTAATAGACATTTTGCTGTTCTTTCTTTTTTTATGGAGGGGTTTGCAAATTCCATCCGGCCTCTCAGCATGAGTTCATTGGGCTGTCAATCCAATTTATGACCCCCGCACGCCCGTATACACCATTCAAAATGAAAAAAAAACTGCCCTAATAAACCTTGGCTGACGATGATGAAAGAAATTTACTTGGCCGGACGACCTTGGCTGTATTTTATTGGCCGACACTGACAAAAATGGCGCACCTTAAGCACGCGGCGGCGGATAACTGTTCTGTCTCTGGCAAATTCGGCAGTCAAACCGTAATAAAGCCCATTGATGGCTGCTGGACAAACGCAGAACCTCAAATCGTGATGGTCGCTCTACGGACGCATTCCATGTATGGACGAACAGCTTTTTTGATGGACCAACTTGGCATGTAGGAGATAATACAGATCCTGACCGCTTTTCTCCAACTTACCTATGCATATGAAATATAGACAGGTCATTCACATGCCCCTGAATTCATTTAAGGTAAAACGGTAAACGAGAGATGCCAAAAACGCAGCATTCACTACTTGTACCTTAATACATCTTTGTTGAACTCTCGCCACAGGTGCTGCTGATCGATATTTTTTGCTCGTGGTGCAGCAGCTTCTGCGTCGTGAGCTGTCTGTAGCGATCTTTGACGGACATAGCCATGCCTGACCGCTGATAGATTCATGATTTAAGAGTTGCAAAATTCCTGCCTACAAATATGCGAAACATATTTTTTTACCATCATCTTAGAAAAGTGCTTTTTTCAATTTTCAAACTCGGATTCAAAGCTAAAAAAAATGCTTACCGTTTTCAGTACCTGGAATATTTTTTATTCCAGAAATTTAGACTGACAAACATATGAGTAAATTTTAAATATGCATAACAAATCACAATCATCCCTTACATCTCTGAATAACCTCAAACTTCATAATCTTGAACTTAAAATAATTCAGATTTCAATGCAAGGAATATTTAAGAGTTAAGATTTGGAACAGTTGTTTAATAACTAGTAGTCACCATAATAAATCCAAATGAATCTTCATGAAAATCACAATACGAACGAAGAGTTATGGGGATGGGGATACAGAGAGAGTTTCTAGATCCAAATAAGATAAGAGTTTAAAACTTCATACAAAAAAAAACAACCATTATGTCTAAACTATGGTTTTCTTTGAATGATGTTTTTCGGTGATTAATGTAAGACGAAATTAAAACTTCTGTTTATTTACGTTTCGGCCTACTGAACTTCAGCCATCTTCAGAAAAAATTGTTTTGCCGCGTGTTTCCCTAACGGCATGATAAGCCATTGTCCCGGTGTGCTTCAGATTGGTTCGTCGTCGGTTTGATCAAACTGAACTGAGCTTTTTACTCCAAATGTCCCATTTTTTTACAAAGTTTACTAAGTACAGAGTATAAAGAGTACTCTTGATTTATGCAATGCAATTTTACATTTGGTTGTTTCATACCACGAAAATCCACTATATTCAGTTTTGCTTGAAATATTAATTCTTCAAGTACGTAGATTATGCCCGTGCAAAGGACCCAAATACAAGGGGGGGCGGGGGGTAATTTAAATTTAGCTAGAAATAATAACAATTCGGTGAATTTACTTGAAAATACAAACAAAATACGAAAATCAAAAGAATTAGTTTTTAAGAAGATTTTTTTTTGTATAAAAACTTATTACCATTTTGAACATATATTCATAAAATTCAATTGATAACTAAAGAAAACAACATATTGTGACTTATGTAAATATGGTAGATATTGATGATTTCCTGAAAATTCTTGAACTCGAAATTCGAATCAGATTTTGTCTATCTGCTCTAGTTTTGAATAATCTAGATATCTAGGTTATAAGTTTCAAAATGAATCAGTGTTGAGGGCAATTAATCATTGATAACTGAAGAACTAACGACTCACATAAGAAAAAGAAAACTGATTCTGAATTTGTTCAATATCCTTCATTTGATTAAGGAAAAATATTTTGATCATTATTATGAAGAATGGTCTAAAAGAAATAAAAAAAATTGTTTTTAACTGGGAATATATCATGAGGTTATTGCCAGCATTACTGCAGATGGTTTTTAAAAGGTGTTGTATGATTAAACCTTTTTGTCGAATCCTGCAATAGAAACAAATTTTTCCTCATAAAAATATTGACAATTTAATTTTGAATGGAACTTCTTTGTAAATTCGTTGAAATTCCCTTATTAAACAGAATAGCCCCTATTCAAATTTATGTTGTCATGTTTTAAAGTTTTGTCTTCAAAGTTTCGAATTTTCTTAAATGATTTTTACATATTTTCAAAGGTTAAAAAATAAAGGGTGATACGGTTTGGTTAAGGGAAAACGCGTGTAAATCGGTGAAATCGTTTAATTAAAAAATCAAATAAAATTTCTTTTTCAAATTTAATTAGTATAAAATTCAGGAAATATATTCAGTTAGCCTTCCGCTTTTCCAAATCCGAATTGCCGGGCCTTACGCTTAAGGGGGGGGTAGGGTCTAACACTTTCAAAAAATCGATTTTTTTATTTTTTTATTTTCTTATTGTAAAACATTTCAAGAATGTTGTGTCAAATTTTCAAGTCAATTGAATCAAAACTGTAGAAGTTATAGGCCTTTATCTCCTAATATCTAATACTGCAAGAAAGCAAGAGCAGAAACTTCAAACGCGTTTTTCTCGAAAGCACATTTTTAAAGTCCGTGGACATCGTCATTTGAAAACTACTTATCCGATTCTTTTCAAATTTGGAACATAGTTTCTACATATAAAATACCAGACCCCAACGTTTTTCTTTTTTGATTTTTTTACTTTGGGGAGATTTTATAGGTGAAAAATGGCGGATTTTTAAGTGAAAAATCGTAGTTTTTACTTCAAACAGCCACAAAAATTTCATAAAAATATTTTTAAGTTAAATAAAAACGTTGGGGTCCAGAAAAACATCTATTAAAAATATTTTGCTCTGATTTTTTGAATTCAGATGATTCTGTGCTGAGATACAGTGTCCACCGCAAATCCTGTTTTCTAAAAGGCATCCTCGAAAATGCTCCGTCACCGGCTCATTTTTCAATATTTTTCTACGAAAAAATTACTAAATGTTCTTTTAACAATGCTTTGTATAATGCAAAAAATTTGAATACATTTGTTTGAACGATAGCTCTAGGAAAAAATCGTGAAAATGGAGTTTTTTTATACCCGTTAGACCCTACCCCCCCCTTAACCTCTGGAGGAGTACTATCGCCTCTGTTGTGGACACTGGTGGTAGATGATCTCCTGAATAACTTGACTGAATTGGGCTTCGAAGTGCTCGGCTTTGCAGATGACATAGTAGTCATAGTACGAGGTAAATTCGACTGCACTGTTAGTAATAGGATGCAAAATGCCTTAAATTACTGCCTAAAATGGTGCAAAAAAGAAGGACTTAACATAAATCCCTCAAAAACTACAATAATTCCATTTACAACAAAAAGAAAAGTTGATATAAAGGAATAAACCTTGAATAATCAACCCATAGCACTAGGAACTCAAGTTAAATTTCTTGGTGTTATTCTTGACCAAAAGCTGAACTGGAACGCGCATTTAGAATACGCTATTTCTAAATCTCTATCAACGTTCTGGGTATGCAGCAAGACTTTTAGAAAATCATGGGGACTAAAGCCAAATATGATCTAACGGATCTATACAGCAATATCGAGACCCAGATTATCCTATGCAGCTCTTGTCTGGTGGCCCAAAACATTACAGGAAACAACACGGAAGAAACTGTGTAAATTACAAAGAGTAGCATGCCTTTCAATAACTGGAGCATCAAAGTCAACTCCATCGTCTGCGCTGTACGCAATCTTAAATCTCTTGCCTCTACCTGAGTACGTGCAGTTGGAGGCGGAAAAAGCAGCTTTAAGATTGAAACGAACTGATTTATTACAAAATTGGGAGCTTAAAGGGCACCTAAAAAATTTAAACAGGTTCAACATGAATGCATTGGTTACATCCGTTCAAGACTGGATGATTACTAAACCAAATTTTTATACAAGTTTCAAAGTTATTGCTACGGATCGATCCATATGGGCAGAGGGTGGCCCTACAACTAGGATAGGATCGATAAATTTCTTCATTGATGGCTCAAAAATGAATAATAATGCTGGTGCCGGAATATATGGTCCAGGGGTAAACATCTCGATTCCAATGGAAGGCTGGCCCACAGTTTTTCAAACAGAAGTCTATGCGATATATTGTTGTGTGGAAATATGTTTAAAGAGAATGTATAGACACGCTAATATCTGCATATTTTCAGACAGTCAAGCAGCAATACGGGCTCTGAAAGCCCCAATTTGCAATTCAAAGCTGGTGTGGGATTGTATTAATGCTTTAAATCAATTATCAATCCAAAATCAAGTGAACCTATACTGGGTTCCAGGCCACTGTGGTATAGAAGGCAATGAAAAAGCAGATGAACTCGCTAGGAAAGGATCTGAAAGACGCATGATTGGCCCTGAACCTTATTGTGGAGTATCTACTTGTGCTCTTACAAGTGAATTAAAAAAATGGGAGAACTCAAAGATCAAATTCAAATGGCTTGTAGCCATCGGTGCTAGACAATCTAAAAAATTCATAAAGCCCGATTCTAAGAAAACTTGTGAACTTCTAAGTCTATCGAAAAGGGATCTTAAAACAATTACAGACCTTTTTAAAGGGCACTGTCCATGCAACTACCACTTACATAAAATAGGCAAACTCAGTAATGAGATGTGCCGGTTTTGTCAAACTGAGGAGAAACTGCAGAGCACTTAATGTGTGACTGTGGATATCTTATGACACATCGACTGAAAGTTCTTGGTAAGCGAATCTTAACGCCCGATGATATTTGGAAGATGAAAGCCAGTAAGGTGGTGGGATTCATAAGAAATACCATCCCCAACTGGAATAATGTCTTGATTTCGACTACAACTGCCATCTCTATCAATGATGACAGTATTGCGTGATCAGACAAATAATAAATTGGGTTATTCCACAATAGATCACAAAAAGTTAGTCGCAGTGGATCTTCTCATACAAAAAAAATCTTCTTAAAAAACCCATTCTAAATACAACTCATTTTTTGTGTCATGATTTGAGCTTCAATACAAAACGTCTTAAAATATCTTGAGAATGGCCTTGAGCGATTCAGAGTTGAATTCCAATTTTCTGACATGATTATTTATTTTTGTCTTTAAACATTTTTGGTATCAGGTAACTTTCCATTACTACGGTAAATTCCTTTCTTAAACTGAATATTTTACTCGGAAAACATCTCCATGTGGAGAGAGGGGGTTTAAGCCCCATTATTAAATTATTTAAATTTTGTGCACTGTGTTGCCAGACCCGGCATTTTAATATTTAAAACCCTAATTTTCAATGATCTCATAATGCTTCCTTTTTTTTTTATTTTTACGGAGCCAATGTGTTAGTGTAAAACGTGTAATGAGTAATGAGTGAACGAGTATTTTTTATAGTTATCAAATTTTAAGCTGAACACATTAACAACTTGAAAATTGAAATAAATTGGTGAATTTTGAGATGATCGCATTTTATGTTTTAAAATACAAATGTATCGGGTCTGGCAACACTGAACACAAAGATAAACAATAGCTGTTTACATTGGCGCCTCTGTATATCGAGCATTTTCTGTCAATTGACGTTTTTCTGAAAATGGGTCATATTCTGACTACTCTGTCTACAAGGGTCACTTAATTTTTGACGATCAACGAGATCTGGGATGGTCGGTTTGGTTTTCGGCTTGCCCCGGTATCGGGCAGGAAGAAGTTTATTGAGAGTGGAGTACGTGTTAAACTTTAGTGAAAATGATTGCAATAAGAGCTTTGTCAAATTGTTCAGTCCGACACGCAGCGAAAAGATTTTTTATTTCAAAGGAAAGTGCCGCAAAAACAAAGGATTTTTTCCTTTGATTTTGGGATAAATAAAAATTCCTTTGATTCAAAGACATTTTTCTTTGTTTCAAAGAATTTTTCTTTTGAAAAATCTTTGAATCAAAATATTAATGCTTTGAAACAAAAAACAGTTCCATTTGATGCAAAGTTGTTCTCGTTTGCTACAATGTAATTTAGATTTAGATTTAAAAGGATTAGTTCATTGAACCATTTTCCTTTTATTCCAATTGGAAGAAATATTTTCTGTTGTCCCGAAGTTCCTATAAGGAATTTTGAATAATAAAAAGAAAGAATTTACTTTTAAAATTCATTTTTATTCACAAAATTTACACTAACACTGGTTCACTATAATTTTGGTCCTAATTTTGGCCTGAGGGCATTCTTCTTGGGCCGCTCAATAGACTTCTGGAAGCAGCTCCGGTTGCTAGCTTTAGTGGTCATCCAACTGGTGATAACCGCTGAAGATCGGGCCGAAGATAATCAGACCGCTGGATTTGGGGCGGAATCTGCCGTGGTCCTGTAATGCAAAAGTTTATGTAAAATCTTAAACATTCACTTTTTGATTAATGGATTAACACACACTTACCATTCTTCATCCTGAATCCTCCTAAAGCTATATCTCTATTCACTAGTTTTGATTTTCAACACAACTGGACAAACTTTATTCGAAATTCGGTTTTTGCTCAATCTAAAATATCTTCTAAGTTTAAAATTTTAATTTAAAGAAATTATTCCTTTCTGTTGAAAGCAATTTTCTTTGGTTAAAAGAAAATTTACTTTGTTTTTAACGAAATGTGCAATTGAACAAATTTCTTTTGAATCAAAGAATTTGTTTAAAAGCAAAGTCCAAAATTATTCAGTTCAAAAAATTAATTCTTTCTTTCAAAAATTATTCATTTGAATCAGAACGATAATTCATTGATTCAAAGAAAACAGGAGTTTGATTCAAAAAACTGAATGTTTTGAATCAAAGTCAGTTTTGTTTTGTATCAAAATCCAAGTTTTCTCTGCGTGGACGAGTGGACTGAAAGTTGGAAAGAGAGCGCGAGAGAAGAGAGAACACAGTCGTGGGCCAATCAGCGAGCAGCAGCCGACAAACCGAAGGTATAAAAACGCGCGCTGCCGCGCGTATGTCGTCATTCGTTATTAAACCGCCAAACCGTCAAGATCGGCGGAAGTGAAAAGTGTAAATAGAAATTGTAAATAGAAGTGAAGAGAAAATAAATAGTATATAAGTTGAGAAATAGTGCCTTCTTTCTTCGCTGCTTCGTCCCGACGTCCAGCTGCCACAATCGGCTCTTTTCAGAGCCCCTCCATCTGAAAGAGTTTTGGATCTCGGTCAACCAGGCGATCGAGATCCCTCCGAGCCTTGGCCGCCAGGCAGCGTCAAGAGGACCTGCCTCCACTGATGGGACAACCATGCGTGATTGTCTCTTAAGGTCCAATCCCACGAGGGGAGCGGACCATCAGTGGTTGTTTTCCCAAGCGCTCACGTTGACGCGGCCTTGGCCTCCAGGTACAGTCCGAGGACTTGCCTCCACTGGTGAGACAGCCACCAGGGGTTGTCTAGGAGAGGCTAACTCCCACGAGGGGAATGAGTCCCACCAGTGGTCGTTTTGCCAAGCGCCGCACCCACAGTCTACCAATGGCTTTTCATGGCCACAACACAAATGAAGTGGTCATGGATGTATATTTATGAAATCGACCAATTCAATTCGGACCACAATCTGAAATTGATCATCTCATTTTGAAAATGAATCGGGATTTGGAGGCAATTGATTGCTGGACCAGGAAAAACCAGCTTTTCCCAAACCCGAAGAAAACACAATCAATTATCTTTACCAGGAGGAACTCTGTAACACCAGCTGTACCTGTGATCTTTTGTGGCGAGGTTATAGCTGTATCAAAAACTGTTGTGAATCTTGGGCTGCGGATGGACAATAATCTTCGATGGCGAGATCAGGTGAATGACATCATGATGAAGGTGTATGGAACCCTACGAACCTTCAATCGATTCAAAAGCGTTCTCTCCCTGCCTACGCGGAAAAAGCTTGCACAGTCAATAATCATGCCCTTTTTCATGTATTGTGATATTGTGTACTACCCTGGACTCAGCCAGGCTTTGAAAGAAAAACTGCATCGTGCCTTCAAATCCGTCATCAGATTCGTTCACAACCTGAGGCACAGAGAAAGTACTGGAGCTCTAAGAAGGACAATTACTGGTTGTGACCTTCCAGCTAACTACTCCTTACGCATCGGATGCTTCATGTTCAAGGCCTACAACAACAACGTTCCGGATTATCTACTTCAGCACATACAGCGCGGTCAGATGGATAGAACTAGGACATTAGTTGTCCCCCAGCATACTCACAGCAGCGGAAAAAGCGTTCTAGTTTACGGAGCGTCTCAATGGAATTCTTTAGCACTACCTATCAGACAGAAAAACACTATCTCTTCATTTAAGTCAGCTTTCTCTTTAGAATAATTTGTTAGAGAGTAATAGAATAGTACAGACTAGAACTAATTAATTCACTTGTTACTATCGAATTGTATTTCCTTGACCCTAACTATGATTTTATATCGATGGGCTGACGTTAAATCAATAAAGCACAATCACAATCACAATCACAATCAAAGAAGTTCGTCATTAGTCGTTTGAAAATCCCACAAAAATTGCAAAAATTAAATTGTTGAAATGTGGGTTTCTCCTAGTGAAATCTTTTTATGTTGAGGGTTGCGAAAATGTGATTAACAAAATAATTTTGAAATATGTTTCCCTCTCAAATATTGCATCTACTTGGTTGAGGTGTGGAGTCAAGAGCAGAAGAAAACGAAAGAGACAATCATGATGCAAAGGAAGAGAAATTGAAGGTGGAAAATTGCGGCGGTCGTCAGGGCAATGCCGATTCCTATGTATCAAAGCTGGAGTCAAAAGCAGAATGTGTCTAGCACGAGTGCTTTAGTTTAAACAGCTTTGCACGTGCAAGGAAAAAAGACGGGTTTATTGGATTCAAATCCTGATATCGTCAGTATTTATTAGGTTTGAACAATCGTATCGGCCAATAGGTAAGATGTATCTCTCCATGCATATAACGAAATTTAAAAGAATGTTCAATCAGTGACCAACTGGCCAGGTATATACACGGATGCCGGAATACCTGTGATAAATTGATAGCGTTGAAAATGTTTTCAATTTTAAACTGGCTGCGTACCTGATTGACCTATTCCTCCAATATAAACTGACAGAAACACGTGAAACATTCATTACATAACAGTTCATACGAAGCCATGGTACCGGGTATGGCATTTGTAGCATTGGAGATCTGTCGAGTAATCTAAATAATGCATGCTTATCCATACTTTGGCAAAACTGCGGTGAATCCGTGCACCCATGCTGGATTACCAACATACATACATACATACATACATCAACGAGATCGGGGATGGAGGAAAAATCGCAGATCAACACGGGTGATGAATTTTGAGTGCCATTCAGCAGAAAAACGTTATCAGTAGAATATTTTACTATTTAATAGTACGGTATGCTAGTGCGGGTCGAAAGTACAGAGCGTTAATGCGGTAAAGTGTTTTTTTTACCGTCAAATTACAATACAAACAAGCAGGTACAACATTCTTTACTTAGATCAAACGCAACTCGGGAGCTAACCTCAGCTAAATTAGTTACAGACCTACTTTACTATCTACGAAAAAAAATAATTCTTAGTTATCCGGATAAATCGATAGAAATACCGCCAATTGAAAATATGATTTGGTCTACGATAACGTCGCACGAGCGAATGAATTCGATACTAATTGTACATGGTATGAAAAGTTATAATATGATTTATTAAATTTTCGCTGAACACATTAGCGTCATAAAAATCATTTGCATTTTGAGATAATCATATTCAAGTTTTCAAATACAAAAATACCGGGACTGGCAATACTGTACACCAAATTTTACAATGGCATTCGATTGACAAAAACTTAGTCTTCAAAACAAATGGTCTTACTTGTTGCTTCTGTAGTCAATTTTATTTTGTGAATATAGAATATTCACAAAAAAAACCTGCTGTTTTTTGTAAAAATAAAGGGAAAATATGTTGAAATGTGGGGCTCTTATTCGGAGAGGAGTGGTCCAAATCACTCAAAACTTTGACTTTTTTTTTATTTAAATTTAAATAAGTCATCCTTCTGATTTAGGGAAATATCGGAGAGGGTCGATCCAATTTCGTAGCAACTCAGTGTGGAATGACCCATGCAATTGATGAATGGCGTGCTTGTATGTTCGGAATACAATTTTCACTGAAGGAACGAATTGTGACCGAAATCGGCACAAATACTCCGATTTGAACGGAAGTGGTCGTAGAATACTTTTTATTACGATCTTTTAACCTTATTTTTAAATGCGAGCAATTTTCGTATCAAAATCTGACATAAAAAAGCCATGGCATCCATTTAAAAAGAAATACTTTCATTCGCAAAGTTTGTTTTTCGACATCATGGGATAACTGAGCTACGCGTCAGCTGTCAAGTTATAAAATTTTATATTCAAGTAAAAAAATAATATACTTTTATTTCCAGAGTAAAGCTTGGTACATTCAGAAAGAAAATGTGAAAAAATACTTTCTTTTGCTGATAACTTATTTCCCAGTTATCGGACATAACAAATTTTGACAGCATTTTGTGGCCTCTAAAAAGTAATACCCGGAATTTTTTTTTCAAATTTTAAAATTAAAACGTTTTAGAAATATTTACGATGCAAGAGTAAACAAAATAAAATACTTTGCACGGTTTCCTTCAAAATTTATCTCTATCATATCGATAGCTGGCAAAACCGTTGATCATTCAAAAACAATCGTTGCGTGAGAAGTAAAAAGTAAATATGCAAACACTGTCAAAATGTCAACAAAATCTGAATCATGCGTCGGACTGAAACACATGATCGACAACTACGGTTGAGGGTGATCAGGGAAGTCAAAGCCCATACCAAAATTTTAGATTTTTAATAAGCGAAAAACTAAGTGAAAATCGATGAAATGCCCCCAAATTTTTCTCTTACAAGCTTAAAATGTTGGCTAACAATTTATTGCAAGTTGCAGAGCTTGTTAGTTGTATAGCCGGTACCAAGGCAAAAAACAGGTGATTTCTGATCGTGGTAAGGTCTGTTGCAAGACTGCCAAGATCGGCCAAGATCTGCTCCTGTGAAATAAAACAACAATTTTCAAATTGAAAGCTTTGGTTTTTGCTGTTTTTAGAAGCCTGAAAAGAGTAATCTTGTATGTAGGCCCTTTGAAACCTACGATCTACACTAACCGATTATACTTTGAGTGGCTTAAAAATAATCAATTTTTGTTAACTTTGAAACAGCTGTATCCACTTAATGGCCCTCAGTTAACTTTTAAAGAAAAATATTGGACCGAAAAGTAGCCAAAATTGATGGAGGAGAATGCAGCCACCTAAAATACAGATTAGACGAAGTATTCGTTGGAAAACTGATCGATGTCATGACTGAAAAAAAATGTGCGCCAGTCATTGGGAAATACTAAGAATATAGTAGATTTTTTTCTTATCAAAGACGATAAATAATTTTTTTCAAATTTTTTCATGAATTATCATAAGATTACCTTCATTTCCTTCATAGAAAGTGTTTCGATCAAACAAATGCTTTTTGAGATAGGTACACGCATTCGAAACTGTTTTATTTCTAAACAAACTAAGCTTTAGTTTACCAATTTTTTAAGCACAACCCAAAGACAAAATATAAAGGTGACTTTCAACTTCCGAAGGTTGTAAAAGGGATGCAAATAATTTTCGATGATGATTAAGAAAAGTCTTTTTTTAAAATTTTTTTTTATTCCGAAAACATAGACATTAATGTTAAACATGAGGCATTAGATGATTGCGTTTTTATCAACAACTCTACTACGCGTTTCCTCCAAATATCACGACGAAACCTTCACTTTTGAGTTTTCCATAGTTTCATTGGATGATATCAATTTCCAATATCGATATCGAAGGCGATATCGATATCCGTCAAAGCTCTGACATCAAGATCATTCAATCATCATCAATTTCTTTCCAATTAGGCTTGTTGCGTTTTTATTTCATTTTTTTTGTGTTGTTCTCGTTCATATCTTTTGCTTTGCCCTTATTCACCTCATCAAACAGCCAGACGCCAGACCGACAAATCACATTTGAACTGTCCGGGCTGGCGGGTCCTTCGCACCAAAATCCCTCGAAAACCCATAAAACACGCATCGGTGAGGCACACCTTGCCAATTCATAATTTATTGGTTCAAGAGGGGAAAAAATCGGCCTGGGGTTTTTATGGCTTTCATTCATTGAATCCGCTGGAGGCACCTCTTCGTAGACTTCACAGATCAGTTACAGGCGGGCGGCGGCGTCGTTCCGATGAAGCGATAAGCGGGAAATGAGCACAAAGATAGCAAAAACCGAGGCAGCAACGGCACCCCGGAACACGGAATCAAATTATGAAAAGCCAACGTTGTGAATTGATGAAAATTAATTTCGATAAGCCGCACTCCACGGTTGTTGCTGATCCGAGCCGTATTTGGTCTTGAACTGCCCGCTTTTGGAGTTTCCGCCGGTTCCGTTTGCCGGTTGGCCCAGCCGATTGGTTGGTTTTTGGTTAATTTGATTTTTAATTCAATCGATGATCTTTACTCATGAGCTCATTAACCAATTATGTTTCGCTTTTTGTTTTTTTTTTTTTTGGCGGTTGAAATCAAACTTTCAGGTAGATGTGTATTTCATTTGAAGAAATGCTTTCAGCTTCCAAATTTGACAGTTAGAGAGCAATTATGGTATTTGGAATAAATTTGATCAATTTTGTTGGGAAGGTTACCTTTTACAAAATGGACTTCATCGTAAAGAGTTGTTCTAACCTTCTTCAAATTCCATTTGGGATAGTATTAATTCTCTCCTTTTAGCTTACTTTGTGTGTTCAGTAATGAATAAACACCAAGACGTTTATTGCCTTATTTATAATGTGCGTCCACGTGGGCAGAACTACTGGGTCAAAGTTCTATTGCGAAAAATGTCCAGTCGTTTGGCGTTTATTGTGGCCGTGTGTCCAAATAACCACAGCTACATTTTTTTGGTTGCGAATCCATATGTGTCCCACTTCATAGACAGGGCTTCAACCATTCAAGCTCGCTTTTTTGTAACTTGATACAGTTTGTAAGTAGTAAAACCAGCAGAGCTCACTAATGAAACTGCTAGGGTGATTTGCCAATCGTTGCACAGCTAAGCACATGATTTTGGTGTTTATGCTGTATTTTAGTCATTTCAGCCAAATTCACTCGATTTTTTTTGTCGATGCACTCATACAGGATTGGTCAACAAGATCCAAAAGTTGAAGTGTTTGATAAAAGTGACATAAAAATTTAAAAAATCATTTAAAACAGCTTGTCTGTGCCCAATAGTTGCACAGGCAAATTTTGTGTCGTGCATAATGTTGTCCGATTTTTTCCAATGGTTGCACATTTTAATAATCAGTCACCATGAGGTCGAATAGGCTGATATTTGTTACGGAAGCTTATTATGAGAACTTCTAGTTCAAATGCAATCTAATTTTGAGGCGGCCCCTTATGAGGGGGAGGGGGGGGGGTCTTCCATATAAACCGTCCAATGCACTTTCCAATTCCAATTCGACTTAAAAAAAAAAAACACAAAGCCGCCGGATTGAGTGTCTGGAACAGCATTTATAACACGTGAAGTTTTCTCAGAAACTCAAATCCACCTCTTAATTTACCCGAAGCCATTTGAGTGGAGTGTTATTTAACCTAATTTGCCCAGTGTTGAGCCCTTTTCTTTATATGTCCTACCAACATAAAATTTCATGTCTTTAAAATCCCATAGAATGAACTGAAAGATATTTAATGCTTAATTTTTAAGTGGCTATTAACAGGTGAGAAGATTATAGAACGTGATCTGTTTTGCCCCTTTTTACCCCTATGAAGAAGATGCGATTTTATAAAACAAATTTTTTAGGACTCACTTGGAAGTCGACTAATTTTTACATAATGAATCTCATCAATCAACATCAATCTTCAGGAAACAATCACATCATATAGAAATGCTTCCCAAGAGTTTTCCGGCTGAAAAACTGTTTTGGATCAAATTAAGTTTCACAAAGCTATGACTGTTTGTTTTTCTCGATGATAAGGGCTAAATAAAGCTTCACATAGATGACTCTAGTGACGGCAACTGGACAGCAGATTCGAATTCCGGAGAAAATTGCACGTCAGATAAGGGTCTTCCAACGTTCGACTTCAGGTTTTTGGGATTAAGGATCGTAGTTTTCCTCCTGTACAATATTCTGACAATATTAATAACAATATAATGGGAACGCTGTTGACATGAAATAAAATTCTTTTAGATTTGTCGTCACAAAATTAGAGAAACAGATTTCTTCAGAACAGCTTTTAGATTCTTTGCATAAAATGTTGAGTAAATGGTCGAGGTCGGGATAAAGGATTTCAAAATAAATCTGATAAAAAAGTAGTCTCTCAAAGCCAATGCAGTTGAGTAGACTTTGACACTTTTCAGACAAAGCAAACTGCCCGACTTTCATACATACATAAGTTTTTTCAACGAGTTTAATAATTTCAAAACTTCATTTTTTAAAACTTGACGGTAGAAAAAATAAACATATGGATATATAAAGTGTCTTTGAATTATTAAATTAATTATTAAAAATCAACCTTGAGTGCAAAAAATGTGAAAATTCTGAGCGGAAAATAATTAATTAAAGCACAGAGTTTACTAAAAATACTAGATAAACGTAAATATCCACTTATTCAGAAAAAAACATGTCATATAAATAGACAATTCGAGTTTTTTTAGTTGCATGTAGTCAATGAACGTGTTCAATTTTGTATGACAATTTGTATTCATAAGAACTTTTCGCATATACAAGAAATTAAAATAAGTTTGAAATGAATTTTGTTTTAAATTATTGATTTTGCCCATTCTTAAGATTAATTGTTTGCCAGCATGAGAAGAAGCAAGGTATTTCATGAGAAAAGTGATAACCATTTCGAAATAAAAAATCATAATCCATTGGAAAGTATTGTAAAATTGCAGGATTTGCTTTCTGAAGCTTTCAATAATTTCATGACATGTTTTTGCAAAAGTTTTAAATCATTACACCTATTGGCAATGCAAAGCATCCGGTTAACCAGCCTATTTTGAATTTTTTGTATGACAACGAATATCATTTCTAGGGTACAAGTTAGGTTTAGTTTTTGTTCACATGCAATATATTGCAAGAACCAAGAAATATTTTAAAAATACAAAATTATGTTTTTTGAACTTTCAATACACCTCTGATGGTTTTTGAATGAAAATTTGGATTTTTCCGTACAAGCCTCCTTACTAATTAAAAACACGTTGTTATAATTCAGGACTTAATCAATCGCTTGCAAAATTTTTATTGCTATTTTTAGATGTAAAAACAACCAAACAAAGTTATTGGAGGTATACGAATTTATAAGTTTGAAATTTTCAACAAATTTTGCAGCGGAATTATGTACAACAATGGGGCAGGAGGAGATTTTGTGGACCAATTGTTGCACGATCCAACATATTTTCTGGTTAAGTATGGATCATAATTTTTTTTCAAAATCATGGTGTTAAAATTGTCCAACAAACGTTTCGTATAGAAAACTGATACGAAAAATGTTTTGTCCTGACGTAAAACCTTATTTTTCGTAGAAGGAATGTTAAGGTTTTTGTTAACAATTAGCACAAAAACCGCACGAAAAAAACAAGAAAAATTGAAACTATCGTAAGATACACACTTACCAGCAGAAAATTTCACAAAAGCCTCATTTCATCAGAAATCATTCCGAATTACATAATTCAGTATTATTTTTGAGGAAAAGTTGAAAAACAGCTGAAATATTGACAATTTAAGTCATGCTGTGCAACAATGGGTTAGGGGACAACGATTGGCAAATCACCCTACCTACTTTGCGAACTGTCACCGCGGCTGGTGTTGTGGGTTCGGAAATTTATGCGAGAAATTAGGCAGCGAAGCTATTAACCATCCCGGGATGGTTGCAAAAGATTCAGAGGACCAAACAAATAACAACAAAAACACAACGTCTCTGTTTTTGTGGGAAGGTACAAGCTGAAATGTTGTCTAGACTTGTCCCGGGTCTTGGGCAGCTGACTAGGTTGAACCCGGACAATTCCATGTTCCAATATTATTAAGGCTTTAGATCTTTGGTTAATTTATGTCGTTAGCTATTAAAGCTTTAAGATTGAGCTTTCTAGATTTTCTTAACGTATCCGAACCGGGAAAATAAGAGAATTTTTGCCTTAAAACCTGGCAGAAATCGGACATTGGAATTATAAATTTTCTACTCAGGAACCGGTTAAAATCCGACCAAAATTCTAATCAATATAGGTAAACATAAAAAAATGAATGTTTGTCTGTCTGTCTGTCTGATCCTTAAAGACTCGAAAACTACTGAACCGATACATTTTTAATTTGGTAAGTAATATTTTTAGGGGTCGAACATGGTTTCTAAAATACTTTAAATCGCTCCGACCTTAATCGCTCAAGAAAAGCAATCAGGATTCATTTCAAGCTGGAAAACGTATACCTCCGAGTGCTGTGATACGCACATGGTGATGGTTTCCGTTGAAAATTTGTCGAACATCATCACTAACTAGATACAAGAAAATATACCATGCCCCATCGGGGGCTGCCGTTGCTATTCGTCACGTGGCTTTTCAAAGGTGATCGACATACTTGATGATACATTTTGAACGTTGCTCCCACAATCTTTCACGAACGTCTATCCACGCATCATTGTGTATAATGCTCGTTATTGATAGACGATCATGAATGTATCAGAAGGAAAAATTGAAGAAACACCTGTACTTAATCTATGAAAAAAAGTCGTAGCACATGCTGGACAGTTCATTGCGGTTACCTATTAATGATTTATCCTTCTATGCAAAGCAAAAATTAAAAAAATCAATTGATAGCCTCCACAGATCGCTCAAAACTTATACATATCAGTTGTGATCCTAGAAGGTAGAAAATTATCAAGGAAGGCTATCATCATCGAGACGTTCATAGCTGATAGTCTGCGACCTTCTCAACCGCATCATGTTTTGCAAGAGTGTTTCAAATACAGGAGCGTCGTTGTCATGCATGATTGTTTTTATGGTTTGAATGGAGAAGAAAAAATTGACTGCTTCGATTCTTTAGCTCAGAATGCAGTAAAGCATGGCCTAGTGAAAATGATTGATTTTCGGAACATTGGCTCCCATACACAATCAATAAAATGACAATATGACAAAATTCGAACAATTTCCGGAAACTTCGGAAACGATCCAAGTGAAATTTGATCTGTAGCCGTTTCGAAAACCGGGCAAACAGTTTCTATAATGCTTTTAAATCTCTCCAAATTGAGCGAAGGAGGGCTCCCATACAAAGTTGATAAACATATAATACAGTTCGAATTTTTGGAAACTACTGAACTGATCAACATGAAGTTTCGATTGTAGCTGTTTTTGAAACTAGCAATGGTTTCTATAATACCTACAAACCCCTTTAAATTAAGATAATGGGGGGGTGGGGGTGGGGAGGTCTCCTATACTAAATATATAAAAATACGAAACTATTCAAACCATTTTCGAAAACTACTGAACCGATCATCATGAAATTTGGTGTGTGTTGTCGTTTTGAAAATGGAAAAATGTTTATCATCCATCCAAACTAAGGGAAGGAGGGCTCCCATACAAATTCAATAAAAATATGACACAATTCGAACAATTTTCGGAAACTACTGAACCGATTAACATGAAATTTTGTGAGTAGCCATTTTCAAGACCGAAAATGGTTTCTATAAAACTTTCAAACCCCCACCGGATCAAAAAGGGAAAGTTCTAATAGAAAATAAACAAATATATGATAAAATCCTCGATGGCCTTTTTGTTAAAAATTGAGCGTTTTGACATAATTGACGATGATTCCCAAGAAACATTTAAAGTTTTATTGCAGGCTTCTTAGTCAAATTTAGGTTTTATAAAAGGCCTAAAGAGTTTTAAAAAACTATCGATGATACTTGGGAATTTTAGAATTGACGAATAATTTTTTACTAAATAAGATGATATATTGTATTGATAGACGCTTCATGTTTATGAATGAAAATTCTCATGTTTAATAAACCTCGCGTGACCTCTTATTACGTCGTTTGAAACATCTTAGGACTTCATAGGAAATTGCTGCGAAAGTTATCTTATAACTTTCAAATTTATATCTCACATATAGAAAATGTTGTCCAGACTAAATAATCTAAATGGAAAAAAGTTACGACTGGCTTACGTCCGTTTTTGTTTTTTTTTTTTTGTAATAAAACTGTTTGTTAACATTTTGTTTCATACGAAGTAATGAAAGCTCAACGCGAACATATATACAGTGAGCGAAATAAGAACCCGAGCAATCAAAAGTTACATATTTACTTGAATGAAGGCATTGAAAGTTACATATTGGCTGACAAAGAGAAACAACTGTCCAATTCCCTTTAGTGAACTTTATGTACTTATTAATGAACTTGAAAGTTGCAAAAGTGATTAATTTGTACATTGTATGTGACTTGTTTTGCCCAATTCCCATGAGTGAACTATATGTAGGGGAGAGTGGGGTAACGTGGGCCATGGGGAAACGTGGGCCACTTCAAATATTTTAGCTGTATGTTGAGATAAAAATCCCAATCCAACTGTCATCGTCGTCGCGAAACGTAGAAAATCGGTAGAATAAATTTTGAAAATAAAAAATTTTGAAAATTTTGAAATCGCAATATTTTTAATTTTGTAAGTTTACCATTTTTTTCAATTACCAAATTTTTCAATTTTGTCAATTTTGTCAAATTTGTCACTTTTGTCAAATTTGTCAATTTTGCCAGTTTTGTCAATTTTGTCAGTTTTGTCAATTTTGTCAGTTTTGTCAATTTTGTCAATTTAGTGAATTTTGTCGATTTTCTGATTGTCAATTTGGCCAATTTTAACAATTTTTTCAATTTTCTAAGATTTTGTCAATTTGTCAATCTCTTCAATTTTGTCAATTTGGTCAATTTCGTCAATTTTGCCAGTTTAATCAATCTTGTCAATTTATGAATTTTGTGGATATAGTGAATTTAGTCGATTTTGTCTTAGTCAATTTTGTCAATTCTGTCAGTACTATCAATTTTGCCAATTTTGTCAATTTTATCAATTTTGTCTATTTTGTCAATTTTGTCAGTATTGTCAATTTTGTCAATTTAGTGAATATTGTCGATTTTGTCATCGTCAATTTGGTCAATTTTGCCAATTTCCTCGATTTTGTCAATTTTATAAATTTTGTCAATTTTCATGATTTTGTCAACTTTGTCAATTTTGCCATTTTGGTCAAATCAGTGAATTATGTCAAGTCAGTCAAGTTTGTCATTTTCTTTCAATTTTGTCTATTTTGTTGATTCTGTCATTTTTCTTTTTGGTCAACCAAATGCTTCAAACTCTACTATGGAGGGCTTGGTGGCGCTACTGTTTGGTTGTTATTTTCCCCTGGTTCCAGCAAGTGAAAGTTCGGATTGACTTCCAAGCCGTCCTCGTTTTTTCTAGACACCAACCCCAACAACAACAACGCAACATTTGCACAGGTTTTTTAATGCGAACGAAAAGTTTTCATCGCGCAACGTTAGATCTGCACTCAGGCAAATTCTTATTATTATTTTCATAAGATACGTCTTATGAACCCCTTTTTTGTGTCCAAACTAATTTTTCATAAGAGTCTTATGAAATTCTTTCAATTTTTATACGAAGTTCTTATGAAAAAAAGAAGAAACGGCATTGAGGAAAAATAATGAACACATCCATTCCATCAGTCATTATTTTTATTGTTCTAAATGGTAAGTTTGAAATGAAGTTTATTTTTTGTGATCGTTAAACATATTTGAAAACTTTAATTTGAAACACCCAAGGTCAAAGGACCGTAAGCGGCCGACCAAATCCTTTGGAACCGGGTATTGCTGTGCTGCTGATGGTGACCATAATGTATGTAAATTAGCCGAATAATAAAATAAATTTTTAACGTCAATTGTTTTGAATTTTTCGCATCAAACGTAACATATCCTGTTTTATAAGACCCTCTTATGAAAAGCAACAACTTCTCATTGAAGTAGGTGTTCATCTGCAGAATTCATTCACGTCATAAGATAATCTTATGAATTTCATTGATTTTTCTTATGGCGCCACTTCATAAGAGAATCTTATGGCATGTATAATGGTATTTTTCTGAGTGTGGAGAGAGGAAGAGAAAAGGGAACAAAAAAAAACCAAGCCCGAGAGCTTAAAGCTCGAGAGGATTCAGTAGCATTTGTCCTATTGGATTCAATTTGCTTCCACGGGCGAAATTCTCTCCTGTCGTTCGTGCTTAGAAAAAGCTCCCTGAGCACGAACGGCACGTGAGAAGATGAGATGGTGTGCATACATCGTCCGCGTTCCCTCCCGTGTCGTTTTCCCCTTCTCAGAGCAATCTGTGCTTGAGAATCTATCGTTGGGCGAGACGGGACTTACCATCACTATAGAAATATGCGATGTGAGGGTCTAGTCCTTCGGCTTGAGTCATTCGATTTCGGAATGGGATGAATCATCCAATAGGATGAAAATCCCTGAAAAAAAATTCGATTTCGGGTTTGTACCTCACGGTGCAATCCATTATCATGAACTTTAGTTTTGGGTATTAATCGCAAAATTAGTTTTTGGTTCCGGTCTGCCTAATGGTGGACTGGTATATACAAATATTATTTCCACGTGTACTGTTAATATATAAATTATGACATTTTGACTGACTGACATCTATTTGTCAATAAAATCATAATTATCATCCAATTGGAGGCGCCCTCTGTATTCCTTATGGGGATTTACACGGAGTGAAAGCGTACCCAGCGCTTATCGCTCCATGATTTCGATCAGCTTCATGAGTGATTGTTGGAAAATGCTGGCAAGCCAAATGGATACGTTTTTTGGAGTGATGATTTGACGATAATTACTATGAAAATTTATTTTTCAAACTATTTTGTTTTTTTTTCTTTCTTTTATACATTGAAGATGGAAAAAAATCAAATTTTTAAAGACAAAAATCATTTTTATTGTTCTTCCCAGTTTCGCAAAAACGTGTGGACAAAGTTTACAAAAAATCACACCAATACACACAAATACACTGACATCGTCTGAACTCGTCGAGCTGATTCGATAGGTACCTATAAAGGTATATCTAAGACCCATAATTAAGGATCTCACAAATCGACCGATAACTATACCTTTCTGAAAGAAATGCAAAAAGGTGATATGAACCGAAGGCAAGGGTTCAGTTGAGATAGAGAGAGATTTTTTGCTCATTTTGTCGATTTTTTGAAAGCTGAATAGAAGTTCATTAAGACTCGTTTTGGAACTTGAAATTATCATTAAGAACTTAAATTTTGAGCTGCATATGGAACTTTTGGTTGCTTGGGAATAGTACCACTATGTGTTTTGCCTGTTCAAATATGAATGAATGAAAATCACCAAAATACTCTTCTACAATTAGATTTGAATTATTAAACAGATAAATCAAGCATAAGTTTACTTTTTTTTGACGTAGCAATAGGCGTTGAGTACCGAAAATATGAAAAAAGAGTGCAAAATAAGAATAGTACCACCTGTGTTTTTCAACAAAAACAAGATTTTTTCCAAATTTTTCTGAGTAAATTTGAATAATAATGCTTCTACGAATTATTTGAATAGGTAACTGCATTTTAAGGAGTTTTCTAGAATGAATTCGTTTTCTAGGTTTTAAAAGGTGGTTTAAGAGATGCTCTTCAAGAACTAAGGAATTTGATATTTGAGCTGTTATTCTTTACCGAACTATTTACTTTCTTTATTTAAATAACGTGAAATGATTTAACAAATATTCTGGGTTTATTTTGAATCAGAAAAACAGGTTGGGATTAAAAAACGTAGATTTTTTTCAGTAAACAGTCTTCAGTCTTGCAGTTAAAACCAAATTAAGGCTCAAAATTGATTTTCGAGGTTTATTCATGCACATATTCATCATTTCGAGGTAGTTTTCCAAAAATTGTTTTGTTTCCTTAGGTCACTAGAAATAAACCCTGAGCGGATTCTACATTGATAGGAATCCAATTTATTACAAAATTTGGCATCAAAAAATAATCTGTGTTTTAAAGATATTTCCATGATTTGGTAAAATTATCGCAAGAGATAAAATTCGCATTCATTATACAAGCAGTGTTTGTTTTGTTTATTTTGTTTGTTTTGTTTGTTTTGTTTGTTTTGTTTGTTTTGTTTGTTTTGTTTGTTTTGTTTGTTTTGTTTGTTTTGTTTGTTTTGTTTGTTTTGTTTGTTTTGTTTGTTTTGTTTGTTTTGTTTGTTTTGTTTGTTTTGTTTGTTTTGTTTGTTTTGTTTGTTTTGTTTGTTTTGTTTGTTTTGTTTGTTTTGTTTGTTTTGTTTGTTTTGTTTGTTTTGTTTGTTTTGTTTGTGTTGTTTGTTTTGTTTGTTTTGTTTGTTTTGTTTGTTTTGTTTGTTTTGTTTGTTTTGTTTGTTTTGTTTGTTTTGTTTGTTTTGTTTGTTTTGTTTGTTTTGTTTGTTTTGTTTGTTTTGTTTGTTTTGTTTGTTTTGTTTGTTTTGTTTGTTTTGTTTGTTTTGTTTGTTTTGTTTGTTTTGTTTGTTTTGTTTGTTTTGTTTGTTTTGTTTGTTTTGTTTGTTTTGTTTGTTTTGTTTGTTTTGTTTGTTTTGTTTGTTTTGTTTGTTTTGTTTGTTTTGTTTGTTTTGTTTGTTTTGTTTGTTTTGTTTGTTTTGTTTGTTTTGTTTGTTTTGTTTGTTTTGTTTGTTTTGTTTGTTTTGTTTGTTTTGTTTGTTTTGTTTGTTTTGTTTGTTTTGTTTGTTTTGTTTGTTTTGTTTGTTTTGTTTGTTTTGTTTGTTTTGTTTGTTTTGTTTGTTTTGTTTGTTTTGTTTGTTTTGTTTGTTTTGTTTGTTTTGTTTGTTTTGTTTGTTTTGTTTGTTTTGTTTGTTTTGTTTGTTTTGTTTGTTTTGTTTGTTTTGTTTGTTTTGTTTGTTTTGTTTGTTTTGTTTGTTTTGTTTGTTTTGTTTGTTTTGTTTGTTTTGTTTGTTTTGTTTGTTTTGTTTGTTTTGTTTGTTTTGTTTGTTTTGTTTGTTTTGTTTGTTTTGTTTGTTTTGTTTGTTTTGTTTGTTTTGTTTGTTTTGTTTGTTTTGTTTGTTTTGTTTGTTTTGTTTGTTTTGTTTGTTTTGTTTGTTTTGTTTGTTTTGTTTGTTTTGTTTGTTTTGTTTGTTTTGTTTGTTTTGTTTGTTTTGTTTGTTTTGTTTGTTTTGTTTGTTTTGTTTGTTTTGTTTGTTTTGTTTGTTTTGTTTGTTTTGTTTGTTTTGTTTGTTTTGTTTGTTTTGTTTGTTTTGTTTGTTTTGTTTGTTTTGTTTGTTTTGTTTGTTTTGTTTGTTTTGTTTGTTTTGTTTGTTTTGTTTGTTTTGTTTGTTTTGTTTGTTTTGTTTGTTTTGTTTGTTTTGTTTGTTTTGTTTGTTTTGTTTGTTTTGTTTGTTTTGTTTGTTTTGTTTGTTTTGTTTGTTTTGTTTGTTTTGTTTGTTTTGTTTGTTTTGTTTGTTTTGTTTGTTTTGTTTGTTTTGTTTGTTTTGTTTGTTTTGTTTGTTTTGTTTGTTTTGTTTGTTTTGTTTGTTTTGTTTGTTTTGTTTGTTTTGTTTGTTTTGTTTGTTTTGTTTGTTTTGTTTGTTTTGTTTGTTTTGTTTGTTTTGTTTGTTTTGTTTGTTTTGTTTGTTTTGTTTGTTTTGTTTGTTTTGTTTGTTTTGTTTGTTTTGTTTGTTTTGTTTGTTTTGTTTGTTTTGTTTGTTTTGTTTGTTTTGTTTGTTTTGTTTGTTTTGTTTGTTTTGTTTGTTTTGTTTGTTTTGTTTGTTTTGTTTGTTTTGTTTGTTTTGTTTGTTTTGTTTGTTTTGTTTGTTTTGTTTGTTTTGTTTGTTTTGTTTGTTTTGTTTGTTTTGTTTGTTTTGTTTGTTTTGTTTGTTTTGTTTGTTTTGTTTGTTTTGTTTGTTTTGTTTGTTTTGTTTGTTTTGTTTGTTTTGTTTGTTTTGTTTGTTTTGTTTGTTTTGTTTGTTTTGTTTGTTTTGTTTGTTTTGTTTGTTTTGTTTGTTTTGTTTGTTTTGTTTGTTTTGTTTGTTTTGTTTGTTTTGTTTGTTTTGTTTGTTTTGTTTGTTTTGTTTGTTTTGTTTGTTTTGTTTGTTTTGTTTGTTTTGTTTGTTTTGTTTGTTTTGTTTGTTTTGTTTGTTTTGTTTGTTTTGTTTGTTTTGTTTGTTTTGTTTGTTTTGTTTGTTTTGTTTGTTTTGTTTGTTTTGTTTGTTTTGTTTGTTTTGTTTGTTTTGTTTGTTTTGTTTGTTTTGTTTGTTTTGTTTGTTTTGTTTGTTTTGTTTGTTTTGTTTGTTTTGTTTGTTTTGTTTGTTTTGTTTGTTTTGTTTGTTTTGTTTGTTTTGTTTGTTTTGTTTGTTTTGTTTGTTTTGTTTGTTTTGTTTGTTTTGTTTGTTTTGTTTGTTTTGTTTGTTTTGTTTGTTTTGTTTGTTTTGTTTGTTTTGTTTGTTTTGTTTGTTTTGTTTGTTTTGTTTGTTTTGTTTGTTTTGTTTGTTTTGTTTGTTTTGTTTGTTTTGTTTGTTTTGTTTGTTTTGTTTGTTTTGTTTGTTTTGTTTGTTTTGTTTGTTTTGTTTGTTTTGTTTGTTTTGTTTGTTTTGTTTGTTTTGTTTGTTTTGTTTGTTTTGTTTGTTTTGTTTGTTTTGTTTGTTTTGTTTGTTTTGTTTGTTTTGTTTGTTTTGTTTGTTTTGTTTGTTTTGTTTGTTTTGTTTGTTTTGTTTGTTTTGTTTGTTTTGTTTGTTTTGTTTGTTTTGTTTGT